>NW_013668037.1:137079-142125 GCF_000517525.1 Limulus polyphemus | reverse complement strand
TTAAATACTGGTCAGCCATTTTTAAACAAGGTCTTGCCAACCAATGAGTCACGTGACCATTTGATTACGTCACAGCGAACTTCCTAATAAAACAATCACAAATATTTATCATCTCAACATTAAAAAACATTTTTTATGCAGTAATATGCTTTTTTTTTTTTAGAGGTTGATTTCTCAAAGCATAAAATATTGCCTTTTTGGTTATAGATCTAGGTCGAAAATTCTCAGTATGTGGTCCATAAATTAATTATATAACCAATGGTTTAAGTGATAGGTCATAATAAAAACTAATGGTCTGCAACTACCTATTGAATGAAAAGGGGACTACATTTTGGCTTTTTTACTGAAATGGTGAAAAAATATAAAAAGATGGAGAAAACTGTCTTCAAACTTTAGATACCATAATTTAGAATTGTTAATTTTTTAATCCTAAAATTTTTACATGAAAGTGTATCATACATGTGAGTTATACAAGTGCATTGCTTGACATTTAGAAACAATGTTGCAACAGTTCTGTGATCACTTTTCCAGACTTTTTATTATAAATAAGTCAGTATTGTTTTATAATTTCATAAACACATTTATGACAATGAAATCTTTTTGATTCAGAGCAGTAATGAGAAAAACATTTTGCAAGTCAAAGAGACTATTGATTAAGACATTTAAAGCAAGTATTAATAATATCTCTGTCTTTTCCGATATATTTATGACAGTGCTGGAAGCATAAAGTGGTATATCTGTAGCTAAGGAATTTTTCAAAGACTGGTAACCAACCAAGAGAAAGAATAAACATAATTCATTTATTAGGCGAATGCTTATTTACTACCTAGTTGATGTATTCTTGGCTTTTTCCACATTAATGATAAAGTATGTGCAGAAATATCCATTTAGTATATAATGGTGTTTACGTGATTATATTTTAAAAAGGCAGATATAAAGCTGAGAAAAGTCTTTCAAGTCATACTTTGAGACACCGTGAGAATGTTTTGTGGTTTTAACATTATTTTGCATCATTTACCATTATATAAGCAACTATAAATTTCTGTAGAATGGAGATATTAAAGAAGTTTTTTAGTTGTTCACTCATATCAGTAGTTCTGTGCCCATGTCTTTACAATATTTCAGCATCAATATGTCTGCAAAATTTGCAAGTATAATGTATATTTGTATGTGTATTTTAATATATTTTGTTCCTGTAATAATGAAAATCATTTTGAACGGTAGTTCTGTTAAAATTATTCAGGATTCTTTTTCATTTGTTCCCACCGGTTGTGTTTTCTTTTTGTAGACATTGCTTCAGGATGGCCATTAGACCTTTAGTGAAACATAGGATTGTGAAAAAAAGATTGAAAAAATTCATTCGTCATCAATCAGACAGATATGCAAAGATAAAGGTCGGTATTGTACTTAAAATATAGTCTTATGTGAACAGTCATTTTACTCAAATATTTTGCAGTAAAACTAGGAAAGGATCAGTCACCATTTTGTTAACTAGTATACTACTACTTTAAGCTTATATGTGTTACACATAGCTGATAATTTAGTTTTGTATAATTCAGTATCAAATTTATACTAGGATAACTAGAATAACACATTACTGTATTGTGATATTTTCAAATAACATCTTGAACTGGATTGAAAGATGAGTGTGTGATGTCATCCAGAAACTTGTTTGGTGCAAGTTATAAGAGTATAATACTAATAAATCCCTAGTGAGATGAGAGCAGGGTGGTGGTTGAGAAACAATGATAATGAACCAATTAGGGAGTAGCACGGCGCAGCGACCAGGAACCAAATCCAGAAAAATTTGTATATATACCCTTGTAAGGCACTATGGTGTCCCACTCTTCTGAAGAAGACTTGTAGTCAAAACGTTGAGAGAATAAAGATCCTGTAATAGCATTCTTAGTCTCATTGCTACCTTAGTATCCAAAAAAGCACACTAAGTAGATCAAAATCAAGTTTATAAGTTTAATTAAACAACTCTAATTTACTTTTTAACTTGAAAGTTAGTGGCTGAAGTGCCCTATTTAGAATGCTCAGAGTGCTAGGACCCTACCAGGGCACTATCCTAGGACATTGGCTTGTTTTAAATGTTCACTGTATTTCTTCACTTTTATCCCTGATTTAAGGATGTACATTGCTATATATATACAGCTTTTTGTGTGACTTGTATGTTATTATGGTTCCTGTAACCCAGAAAGGCATGGACTTGTAAGCCCTTTAGCAAAGGCTGATGGAGACTTTTTTTTTCAGTTGAAAGTTCATGTGTTTAATTTTCTAAATAGTGAAATAATATGCCCATAGTTTACAGTCATATATATCTTTGTTCATACTCGTTTGTCTTATAAAGCTTTTAAATGTTATACATGTCTGAACTTGACGTTGTTGTGGTTTTTGTTTTAGCCTAATTGGAGGAAACCTAAAGGTATCGATAACAGAGTCAGAAGACGATTCAAGGGTCAATATCTGATGCCAAATATTGGTTATGGAAGTGCAAAAAAAACTAAACACGTTCTTCCTAATGGATTTAAGAAAGTACTTGTGCACAATTCTCGGGTAAGAAATTTATTTTTATTATATACTTTAATTATGAGGATTATTTTGTAATTTTAGCTTATTATACAGATTTAGGACTCACCTGAATCTTCAGAGATGGTCAAACATTGTTACATATTTGGATTACATCTAAAATACTATTAACAGTGAGGATACTTAACTGATGATTCAAAACAGGTAGAATTACCTCTGAAATACTAAAACTTTTTCTTGTTGAGTTGCTTTTCATGCTGTCGACAACCATTTTAAGTTCTTGATGTCTTTTATTCAATCTAAAGCATGCTTCAACTTGCCCAGAATACTCCACCTTCCACATGACTTAGTGTGTGTGTATGTGTCAGGATAATGGATATAAGCCAGAGTTTTCTTATTGACAGTCAAGCTGTTCAATTCACTCACTATGAATTCTTAAGTCACGCTTATTGATCGACATGTTCAGGCTAACCTGATGTCTTATCAAAGGAGAAACTTTCTGTGGCTTTCAGACAGATATACTTTAATATGAAAATATTTCAGGAATGAGAGCAATGCCTAAAGAAATTATAAAAAAATTCCAGATCTGTGGCTTATTCCTAAGTATTGTAAACTTCCCATTATATTCTTTTGTTTATCCCTTTAGAAGCTCTTATCTAGTCATTTTTTCCACATAAATAGTTATGATGTGCTCTATCCAGTTAATTTAAATGTTGCATGTAACTGTTTTTTATGTTATGCTTCATTGGCTACAATGATTATTGTTAGTATCACTAATGTGATACAAAAGGATGGAAACAAAACCTTTAGTAATAAATTAGTAGCAGTGGAAAAATAATCACATGAATAATTATATTTTCTAGAGATGATAGTTTTTTAGCAAATACAAACTTGTACTCTGGGATGGGCAAAATCAAGTTCTAATAAAACGCTCAAGGGTGTTGCTTATTTTCAGAGGTGAAAGTTTGAACATTATTTTTCTTTGCAAATTACCTTGAATAAATGTTAATACAAAATATCAGTTATAAAATATTTGTTGAGGAAAACATAACTATATTTTATTAATAAATAATATTAATAAACATAATTATATTATATGCGTTTTTCATCTACCAAGTTTTTTAAACTTATTTTTGTGCTTTATGATTTTGATAAATCTCTGAGTCAACTGGATTAATATTATAATTTTTGATAGGAAAGTAGGATGCACATATGGTCTGGAAAAGTTTGGATATCATATAGGGATCTGTAGGGCTTGCTGTGAATAAAGTGGTTGTATTGGTTTTCTATCTTCCCGAAGTTAACCACTCTCACCAATCTAGAGATGGCCACCTGGAAAGTAATGGTTATCTCAGTAACTGCTCAACTCGGGCTTTAACCCTTTTGAGATGGGTCACGGGTGAAAGGCCATGTCATCTTGTTGTTGACTTGCATTCAAAATTTTATTGAACTATTATTTCATGAATTTATGTCAATAACTTTGATATCAAACTGTAAATTATAATTCAAATGTTAGTACTACATATTACTCAATTTCTTAATTTAAAAAGCAAATATTAAAAGAACACCAATAAACATCAATTTTTGTGTGTCATGGGGTATATTGAATGCAGCACTGGTTCAAATTAAATGTTTATGAAGTCAAAATACTAAGTATAGTTTCATATGAATTAGAAACTCAAACTACCGATATTGAGAAGCTAGAATATAAAATAAGAATCACTTATCTTTTCAGTTTACTAAGATATTGCTCATGTTATAAATCAAACACAGTGGCACCCCGCTCACCTCTTTCCATTTTTGGAAATGATCCGTTATATACACTTAATTCTATATATGACATGAGTAACCAATCAGATACTCGGAATGTCCCCCTCATGGCTTTCTCAGTCATTTTAATGGGCTTGGCACCATTTCTTTTTTTTTGAACCAATATTTCAAGGAAGTATTGTGTGTCTTAAGTCTACTTGAAATTTCATATTTTTTTTACTAAAATACATCTTAGTTACTAAGCTTGATAGTAGAATTCTATGGTACTAATGTAGTAACTTATGATATTTTAGTTATTAAAATGTATCTAAAAAAAATATTTTGTTTCATATCCTCCATGTGCAAATTTTTCAAAGGCTTAGCAACCCACATCAAGCAGCAACCGAGTACAAAATTCGTAACTAGAAGAGATAATTGTTTGCTTTAATTCTTTAATTACTGTTCTTTGTTTTAAGAAAAATAAGCTTAAGAACTTATTTCAAAATAGCATTAATCTATATACATATATAATGTATAATAATTGAAACCTTTTTTTACAAAATACAAGTCTACTAAAACAAAGCAAAGACAAGTTACTTTGTACAGACCAGAAGTCAGTTTTATGTTATTTGAAACAGTAAAATGAGTGCACGTGAGCCGCATTATTCTGTATTATTAGCCAGGCAAGGCTGAAAGGTCAGTATAATAAAAATAAAAATAATAAATATATATAAATGTATAATGTTATGAGATTTAAACTATTTA
>NW_013668037.1:133135-136748 GCF_000517525.1 Limulus polyphemus | reverse complement strand
CAACATGGAAAAAGAAAAATATGACATGAGAAAAACATTGCTTTACAAACCTTAAGACTTAATAAAAAAAATTTATATTTTGTGTATGAAAGAATTGTAATGTTTACTAATAAGCTGCCAAATTTTGTTGACATTTGCTTACTAATTTAAAAGTTATAGCATGAAAACTATTAACAAGTACAAAATGGTTATGAGGTCAATCCCAGGGACTGAGCCCATGCTGAAAGAGTTAATACTGGTTTATAACAAGTTCACAATGAAAACAGCTTTACAAAGAAATCATCTTTTTCTACAGTCCCCTCTTTTGATAATCCACAGTATTCTTCTACCTTTTCACTATTTTCATTGTTTTGCACCACAGCTCATACTACTACATTCTGAAGTCATATCTTAACATCACTTTTTTCCATATCTGCAGCTCAGTTGTTTCCATTATATGATCATAATTTTTCAGTTCATCTCTTTCCAGTGGTGTAGTGCTAAATAAAGAAGTGAGGGAACCCATTTTGAAGGTGTTACTATTATTAGTATTTATTATGTCGCCTATACATAAAAATACATATTTCAGAAGCAGCAGCTGTAGATTGTAATTGAAATCTACATTTGAAAATGTTACAATGAAAAAATTAATTTTGTCTCACCTTGAACTTTCGAATTCCTGGATAACTTATTAACAGAATTTCCAAACTTGGTCCATAGTGAGTTCTCTGTACTTGGCTACTCTTGTTCTTGTATCAGTTGCTGAACGATGACACCTAAGCCATTTGTATACCTAGTCCTCTGGTTTCCAGTTTTGTTTTTTCAGTGAAAAATGATTGCAGGGATATTTGTTTATGTTTTTTACTCATTTTTTAAGGCCATGATACATTTTTTTTTCTTTTTAAAAAAAAAAGTTCAATTACATAAACATATTCTTGGGTAACCATATCCTACAATACCTGTTTCAAGCCTCAATTCTCAAATGTCACTATATAATTGCACCGATTATTTCAGCCACATACAATAATAGTCTTCCACCAGTGTAAAGACACAAGTGAGCAAAATTGCCAGAATTTCTGAATGCCCAATTGTTTTTTAGTATTTAAAAATATTTCAACTGCTCATTAAAGGAAGTATACATTTACCAACAAATGAAAACGAAGTTGTTTTATACATAATCTGTTTTCATGGGCAGTGCCAAAATGTTTCAATGTACTAAAACTATTGATTACAGATTCTATATACATTATAAATAATGATTACTTACTTGCAGATAATACTTTGTAAACACTGGTTGAACTTGCAGTTCTCTGATGAATAATATGCTTCTAAAGTGATTATCAAGAAGGTTAAAGTTAGAAATACTAGCTAAACTAAAATGGACCATATTTATATTACTGGAAACTAAGCATTTATTGGTTAATGTGTAAGTATTGTAAAATAGGAAACAGGATGTTCATAAGTTCTTACACATTTTACACCAATACCGCTAAATCCTGACCACCCTGGGAGGATAACTAACAATCAAATACCTAACTAGTTTATTGGATCGAATCAGACTTTGTAAGTATTTTCTCTCACTGTTATATGTACTTTAAACAATGCTTGTTGCAATCACTGAAACTACAAACAAGCCGAAAAACCCTACCCCACTGTGTTTTTGAAGCTGGGAAAATTCTTGGGATTGTGCCGCATGAGCTTATTTGCTATCAACAGTGTCATGTAAACAGTCTAATGCCAAGAGTGGCATTTCATTGACTTTCAAAAGGTTTATATTTCAGCCACTAACAGTAAAATAAACATGGGAAATGGGTGTGAAAAGATTACAAGTAGAAATTTTCAGGATATTAGATTTGATAAGATGACTGTTGATATTGTATTACAATAGCACCATGACCTCAGGCAAAGTTTATTAAAAAATTTCTCATTTTACCAAAAAATTAAATCATTGTATCTCCTCCAGTTGTTTTCAATTTTTGGATTGACAAGTGCTGTTGGGTTCCTCATATGGCAGTACATATTTTATAAGGTTTACAAGATAGTTGAGGAAATACTGGCAGTCTTTTTTTTTTTCCAGGTTCCAGTATGAATATTTTTTCAATCTTTACAAAATCAAAGTCCAATAAGAAAAATATGTGGATTGGAAAAATTAAATTAATTTTCTTACATGTTCATGTTTTTTCTCCCCCAGGTAAACTAAACTCTTTCAACCATAGTTTACTTTTTTTAATAATTTTTCTTTGAATGCAGCAATATATACACGTATACATATATCAGTACCTACTTATTTTTAACACACTTTGATCACTTGCCTACAACCACTGTTTGTGTTAGCTTACTTTATTCTAATAAGTTTGATCTTGTGTGTGTGATAACCTGTTTCGTAAAATCAGAAGTGTTAATACACATTAGTGATATGATCCTTCCAATGGGCAGAGTTGATCAGGAGAAACGTTTTTAAAGCAAGTTTTACATTCAATACTGAATTGAAATCTTGTATTGACAGGACCTTGAGATGCTGCTGATGCAGAACAGGCGCTACTGTGCAGAGATTGCGCACGGAATTTCCTCTAGGAAAAGGAAAGAGATCGTAGAAAGAGCTCAGCAGTTAGCCATCAGAGTAACCAACCCTAATGCCCGTCTTCGCTCAGAGGAAAACGAATAAGAGGGGGACTTTGTACATTGTTTACTTGCTGCTAGTAAATAAAATACTTTTAAGAGATGGATTTTGTTGATGTTGTGACTTTATTTTCATAATGGAATTGAATTTTAATAAATTGACAGCATGACCACTTTTTTTAAATAACTGAATGGATAAGTAGTAGCTTCTTTGCGTAATTAAGTCTATTAATATCATATGTTATTATTAATCATCCAGTCTGTAAGTAAGAATTGGATGAGTTGGAGACTGTTTCTTTTAGGCATACACTTTGTTTAAAACTGTAGAATTGGAACTGTTATGTTAGTGAGTATGAGATGTTTGGGCTTTTTTAACTGTGATCCTTCACTAAAGATTTGAATATTTTTTCATATAATTTACAAGATAGTAGAAGTTGGCTGCAAGGCATTCTTAATGTAATTTCTCAGATTGTACCCACAAAAGGGTTAGTTTCTTTTAATAATTTGTCAGTTTAGAAGCAAATGATAGTTTAGTGAATAGTTTCTTTATTGAAAGTACTTAATTTTGTATAAGTAAATATCAAAGTTTTAAGTAATGTACTCACACGAGCAATGTTTATAGTTCCATTTCTTCAATTAAAAAAGTGTACTGATCCCTGTCACTGAAAATGATCACCCTTTCAGCTATTGGGGGGTGTTATATCGTGATAGTCAATTCTACTGTTTGTTGGTAAAAGAGTAACCCAAGAGTTGGTGAGTGGGATTGACTAGCTACGTTCCCTCTAGTCTCTCACTGCTAAATTAGGGATGACTAGTGAAGATAACCCTTGTTTAGCTTTTTGCTAAATTCAAAATAAACCAATCAGTTAAAAAAACAAAATCAGACATTTTTTTTTGAAAAGCTAAGTATTGAATCTTTATAAGTGTAAGGCTCACACTAATAATGGCTGGAGACGGCTTAAATGGGTAATGAAGAAAAACTTTAATATAAGTTTAACATGACAGCAAATGTACA
>NW_013668037.1:117700-132981 GCF_000517525.1 Limulus polyphemus | reverse complement strand
TGTACATTTGCTGTCATGTTAAACTTATATTAAAGTTTTTCTTCATTACCCATTTAAGCCGTCTCCAGCCATTATTAGTCTCAAAGTGGGTTCCTCGTCATCGAATTTAAGGCTCACACTGTTAATTTACTCGAATAAAAGAATGTGTAATATGAATGAATTCTTGTTAACTAGTGTATTGTTTGACTATCTCTCACCGTACATTTTGTACATGTTCTCTATATACGAGTTTGAAGCTTATTAGCATTCATTGTTTGGGTGTTAGTAACTTTTCCCTACTTATGCTTATTGGCCCGACATGACCAGGTGGTTAGGGCGCTTGACTCACTATCTTAGAGTTGAGGGTCCGTATCCCCAGCCCACCAAACATGCTCGCCCTTCCAGCCATGGAGGTGTTATAATGTAACAGTCAATTGCACTATTCATTGATAAAAGAGTAGGTGATGACTGGCTGCCTTCTATCTTGTCTTGCACTGCTAAATTAGGGATGGCTAGCGCAGATAGCTCTTGTGTAGCTTTGCACGAAATTCAAAAACAATCCTATATAATGTGTATAGAATACTTACCAAAAATTACCAAACCAAATTAGTGCTAATCTGAAGGATCATTGTAATCCAAAGTCATTTTGAACTAATATACTTTTTTAAAATTCAACTCTATATATGATTTGAGTTTGTAAGCAAATATAGTATTAATTAAGATTTGTACAATATTAATGAACGTCCAATGACATTAATACCACAAATTATATAAAAATGATATTTTGTATGCGTTAAATATCTGTATTTTGGAAAAAGTTAAATGTATCATAAAGTTTATTAGTTCCGATAGTATTATGGCTTAAGTTGCAAAATGAAAATATTTTATATGTATATATATATAACTTTAAAGTTTTGAGTACAACTTTGAAAAAAGTGTTGTAAAACAATTAGGTTTCTTGCAATCATACGAACTCCTGCTAGAGAGGTTATAATGCCAAACTTTCGGGATTTGATCGGTGAGGTAGACACGGCGCTATTTAGCTTTGGGATGAAACAAACGACACTTGTGTGTGTGGCGTGAGAGATTCCTCACCAACTTAAACTATCCACGTAATATGTTGATTAATTCGATACGTTCTTATTAAATGGTACCATTGGTAATGTATATTTTAATACAAGGATTGGAGATTGACTTCCTAATATTGATTGTGGACGTTAATTATGAATATTTTCAGGTGTCACATGTAGTTATATCAAGACATTTATGATCGTGAAAAGCATCTTTTGGACATTTTATATTTTTGTATAGCATCTTGTTGATTGAAGCACGATTTGTTTGTATCGCACATTGAAGCCATTATATAAAATACACTGACTTTATCCGTGGCAAAAATACTTTATAAATAAGTCCCGACGTTGAACAAATTA
The DNA here is from genome assembly GCF_000517525.1 of Limulus polyphemus. Lineage (NCBI taxonomy): Eukaryota > Metazoa > Arthropoda > Merostomata > Xiphosura > Limulidae > Limulus > Limulus polyphemus. The sequence continues at coordinate 131,572 of NW_013668037.1, read as the reverse complement.
ATTTGTTGTGCGAGCATCCCTTGAGAAATCTACTATGTTTTAACATTACTGTTTTTTTTTTTTCGTTGGCACAGCGGTATGTCTGCGGACTTACAACGCTAGAAACCGGGTTTCGATATCCGTGGTGGGCAGAGCACAGATAGCCCATTGTGTAGCTTTGTGCTTAATACCAAACAAAACAAACAATTTTCAGCATTTACCAAAACGTGTGTTCGTAAACGTTCATTTGAAGAATTAAACTGTCCCTTGTCTGTGCGATAGGTTCATTGGACAAAAATCTGTTAGAAATGGAAGGCTCAAAGATGTTTATTTTCAATTGAATAACTTTTTCTTTTCTTTTTTTACATTTGGGCGTTTCTAAATAGGCATATTCCATCTTCAGAATAAAAATATAAACTGTAGCAACAAACAACGTTACAAAAAAAAACCCTATATAAAGGACTAAAGTAAGCATGAAGCGATTTTGTTGCATTTAGTTCTGGATATTTAATAAGGGTGTTTCTTTTTTTTTTAATCGGTAAGTCTTACGTCTGAATGGCCAGTTGTCATGACTTGAAAGGTGGTAACTGAGAAGAGATGGTTTGTAGTTTCACAATGTGAGCAGGTTGTAGAATCAATAGTTAGAAAAAAAAATTGAAGAAGTTTTAGGGAAAAAAAAGCTACAGTCGCATTTGAAAGATTTTTATTGAACAATAATTCACTTTGATACTTTAAAATTAGTATATATTGTTCTAAACACAAAAGTGCTCAAAACATCAAAATAAAAAATACCGTTATTTAGTTTGGTTCAAAACCTACAAAATCTTCATTGCTTTCACTGTAATTTGTTTTTTTAATATTTAGGGAGCATTATAAATAGTTATGTTTTTAAAAGAAAAAAAAACTATTGTTATAAATAACACATTCAATTGTACTAAACTATGCATGCCTATTTAAATATATTTACACATGGCTTATGTATATCGTATACGTACATATATATTATTCATACCTTCGGTGTATAGGACACAAGCAGATTTTGACATCAAATTTCGGGGTAAAAAGTGCGTCTTGTACACCGAAAAATACGGTATTCTCGATTTTGAATGAAACTTAATATTCTTGAGTTCTAATGTACAAGTGGCGTGTTTTTAGACATTTTTATGATAGGAGCGGAATGGTCCGAGCCCATAAAATACTGTTAAATAATTCTCAAGTTCCAGATAATAGGCGCATTATAACAGTAGTTGTATAGGCAGCGAGTGATATTGATTGGTTGCCCTCCCTCTGGCAAACAATTGTAAAAAAGGGATGGCTGTGCCTAGACCTGGTGTGTAGCCATGTGTCGCATTGGATATCTTTCATGTTGAAAATATTTCATCACTTGTAAGCATAAACTATTTATGGGCCACAAAGAATTAAGAAATCTGTTAGTTAAAAGAACGACTTAAAACTAATTGTAATTTCAATATGACGTTGAATTATTACTAAAAACGTTTCAGGACTTTAATTTTTATTATACTTTGTAAACCAAGGAAATGGAAAGTCAAAGTAAAGAGGCAAACTGTAACCAGTGCTTGAGTTGTAAAAAAAATAACAAGTGGAACGGTCAGATTTGATATCCAGTTTGCAAACAGCAGTCGTATGCTGCGTAAATCGAATGGGTAGTTTAATAATAGGAACTATTTGATAAACAAAGTTAACAACTGGAACGGCGTCCCGGTTCCTTCCGCCTCAACTCAAGCACTGACTGTAACTGATAATTGTTGAACGTTGTTCACGTATACTGTTAAGAAAGTTTCGAGTTTGTGCATGTAATATCTTCATGAAAATGCTATTGTTTTGGAACATTTTGTAAGGAATTGATTTTATGCTGCAAAGAATGAAAGCGTGAACACATTTTATAAGCTCAATCTAACAACAAACTGAAAAGAAAAAAAAAGACGAGTTTATTTGAAGTTTAAGGGTGTCGTATTCAAATACAGCAGGTAAATACGGGTAATACTACGTGTAGCAGATTCCAAAAAGTTTAAATCAAACACACACACAACGAAGGAAGAAAGGCAAACACATGAGGACAAATTGTAACACAAAATCTTGATTCACAAAGACACGCTTGATTGCTGGGGCTTCAAACTTCTGGATGTTGGAGTAAAAAGCAATCACTCTGCGAAACAGGTATCGTGGTGTATCCCACTGTTAAGACAGATTGAAAGTTCTTAAAGTGCTAGTCCATTGTCTTAGATTATCTACGTCAACTTGTACATGTGTTTGCACAAACCCTAAACTTAAGTATGACTTGCACTCCAGAGGAGATGTGGTATAAGAACATGGTCAAGCAAGAATAAGCTGTATTGAACAATCGCTGTAGTATATAGCTCTTGTTTTAAGTAGAAGAGTATTGCAAATTTGTGAGTTTTCTAATCTTGTTTACGAGGACGTCATGTATGCATGAACATTTTGAAAAATACATATGAATATACATGGATATATATGTATATATGCGTGTTTTTCATCAGTTGTTAAAGAGTGAAATATAGCTGTCGAAAAGGTTTTATAAAACTGAAGGTTTTTATCTAAGAGACAGATGAGAAACGTTAAGATTGTGTGGGATAATAATAGTTAGAAAAGACAAGAAGTGGCTTTGTTCGAATCAGCAAGTAAAGTTAATTGAAAAATGGTTGGACTATATTTTGAAAGTCTGTTAATACGTACACGCACAACAATGATATGATAAATTTTACTAAAGCAACCTGTATTCACGTGTGACGTTCTCTGTCTCATCATTGGTTCATCAGAAGTGCCATGTTTTCATTGGTCATATTCAAAAGACAAAGTACTTAATTCTGATTGCCTGTCTACTTGTTGAAAGGATTAACTACAGTATCAATATGGCAATAAACAGCTGCATGTTGTCCTTTTCACCTGCTCTCATTGGTTTCTGACTTTACAGACGAGTCGAATTGTTACTTAATTACTTTTTTAAATCTAGGAAATAATTAGTTTATAAATTGTGTTTCGGCTGCTAATCTGCTGCCATTTCATTAACAATTTTTATACTGTGAATGCGTTTTATAAGCTAACGAAGCATGATTATAATTAATTACACTTGTCGTAAGACATTGATATTAGGCCTATTATACACTCTTCTAATTCTCGAAAAACCCTAACGGTCTAGGTAAAGAATGCAGTAATTTAATATATATAATAAACCTAATATTAATATCTTACAAAAAGTGTAATTAACAGGTAACTGTACATACTTTTGACGGGAAGCATGTATCTCAGTCTTTTGACACACAATAGAAGTTCTTGACAAGGTCTATACTCTCAACTAATATTCAGAGAATCTGAATAAGTCGTACATGTTTTATAAGGCACATGAAATGTAGTGTATTACTGCTCAATTTCTGATTCGTATTTGATGTTTTAGCTTACACCCAGCATTGTTTTTACAGAAAATTCAGCATAGCGCAAACATATGTAGCACCGCACTTACCCATTCAAGTTAAAATTCATCGTAAGTTGTAGTTCCAACATAATTATGGGAATCAATACATGGCTTTATTTCATTAGTCGACTTTCAGTATTAAACTAAAATCAAAGGTAAAAAATTATTCGTCTGAACAACTAGGTATATTATGTCAACGTTTTCTTTTTGTTTTTTTGTGTGTGTATGTGTATGTAAACGTTTTAAACTTTATATTTACTTATATATATATATATATATTTGTATACTGGTGTTTCTGATTTTGATTGTTTTATCATCTTTAGCCCTGAGGTAGAGCTCTGGATTTTGGAACTGGCGAGCCGGGGTTCGAACCCATGTGACACCACAAAATATTTAAAGCACTTTAATCTGTGGGTTTGTTATAAGAGTGACACTCAATTCTTTAGCGCAGACGGTAGAGTGTTGCTGACTGGCTGCCTTCCCTCTGGCCATTAGGTTAAAATTAGAGACGTAGCAAATAATAGACTTGAGTTTTTGCTACTCAGCTTATAAGCAACCATTTATGCTTAATAATTGAACGAATGTCACGTACACCAAGCGTCCTGCGAAATTCGTTATTCCGTAATTTCTAATTAAAACGACGTTTATGTTTAATATTAAAGCTACTTGACCTTCAAGTTGCTACACACGAAACCTAGTGTTTCACTCAGTTAAACTTGGTTACCTTCTCTATTCCTGAAAATCATATTCACATACTACCAGATTAACTAATTAATGTGTTTCCCTTGTAGCCTGAATCTTGTTAACCCGACCTGATGGTTAGGGCGTTCGACTGGTAATATGAGGGTCGCGGATTCGAATCCCTGTCACACCGACATAAACATTCACCTGCTCCTAAACCACAGCGCTGAAGGAGGAAGAGGTCTTATTGAACCTGACCCTCCCTGGTCTATCAACACCAAAATCCCGATAACGAAGCAGACAGGTTGCTAACGAACTCAATCCTTTTTTGGCCGCACCTTTTTTTCTCACTTACAGTGTTTTTGATTGGATATCATAACTTTTTGTCAATACACACCAACAAACCACAAGTAAGAAAGTGACACTCGATAGTAACCAACATTAGCTTTAGGATCGCAATTCTATTATTCGGAACAGACCTAAACTTTAAAAATCAACCAGATTCTTTAAAATATATGGTGGTAGTTTTTCCTGTCCAAAATAGCGTTAATAGCTTCCTTTATAGTAACGACATGAAAACTAGATTAACAGTTTCTTATCATCACCCGCATGCACTCGATACAGCTGTATTAAGCATCATTATTTACCCTAATTGCTTAAGCTAATATCAACAGACGCTAAACGCTCTTAAATTGAGAGAATTTCATGAAATTTAGCAAATTCGTGCTTAAAAGTTGGCAATGAATAATAACCGTCTATCCGTATGATTTTTTCCAAAACTTGAGCTAGAAACTGTTAATCTAGTTTGCTTGGCCTAACCAATACTTATGTATCTGCACGTACTTTCACCCTATAGTTTTGCTGCTCTCAATCAGCCGTTTTAAATCTGAATGACAAAAAACTAAACACGATCCACTTTTACTCTTAGGTGAAGCTGTAGTAAAACAAATAGACCGATAGCGCACGTAACTGTTTTGCCTAGGCATGCGCAAACATTTTGGTCAAAATTAAGCAGTTTTTGTTGGATAAGTTTGTACATGTGGCTTATATGTAGACCAAATTTGACACCTAATTGTAAGTTGTAAAGATCTATCAGTGAACCAAATTTGAAAAATCAGTGAAAGTTAAGTATGGTTTTCTATCAAATAAAGTTTCCATACTTTCGATGCGAAGAAAAAAGAAGAAAGTCAATCAAAATTGGAGATTTTATATCTCATGTAATTCGTAATGGACTGACTTGAAATTTGGTATGTGAAGTAAGGGTCTAGTTGAGCACATCTATTGAAAATGTGCGACAGTTTGTATTACCACAGTCCAAGCTACAGAAAGTGAGAAAATTTTTAAATTATCACTCCTGTTAATAACACACAATATGTCCTGCAGGTTGTTTTAGCCGCACGACATAATATCGCGTGTTTTGATGTCTGTGTAATCAGTATTATTTCCTGTTTTATTGTGTTCTATTTCTTTTTCTTTCTTTCATTTAACGGAGAAAGTAATGAATGAAAACGGTTTTAAATAGACACCGTTCACTGCAAGACAAATTACATTATAACATCTAACAAACGAATAATTCACTATGTTTACCGAATGATGAATACTAACCACAGGAGCTAAAAGCCCCCCAGTGGCACAGCGGTATGTCTGCGGATTTATAACGCTAGAATCCGGGTTTCGATACCCGTGGTGGGCAGAGCACAGATAGCCTATTGTGTAGCTTTGTGCTTAATTACAAACAAACAAACAAACAGGAGCTAAAAACTATATGTACTTCCGCAAGGTCCCTGAAAATGTTCTGTTTCATGAGTAAATAAAGCCACAATTAAGAGTAACACATATTTGTGATTCCTGCTTTTGAATTTCATATGCCATTCTACAGAGTGTATAATTCTTCTCGTGGTTCATGGCATGTTCACGTTGTACTGATATTACGACAGTACAAATTACAACGTTAAGCATCTCTTATGTGACGTCATTTTAGTGTCTGCTGACTGGACAGACAACACACTACAGTATGGAGTGTGAGTAGTTAAAACAGGTGACCCTTCCAGACTCTGGGAAATAACATAAACACAGCAGCTAAATTCTGTTTCTGCAACCGGCTGTCACGAAAACATATAATCGTTTCATGGACACAACGTTACGGGGGGGGGGGGGTCATGTCCCACACACTCTTTGAAGTGTGGCAAATCGTCCCTCCACTTTTTGAAAGATATGTTATTTATAAGCTTAAATATTTTACTCTCGGTTAATTTTACGTAAAACCAGTTGTCAGGTCAAACGAAGTCTTCAACTAGGACCATGTTACTCATGCAACATAGCAGTTCCCTCAGTCTTGGCACAGTTTGTGTGAAGTGTTTAAAACAGAAAGGCAGTTGGTCACTGGCAGCTGAAGAAGGAGAAGCAAGAATTGTACGTCTAGGGAGCTAAATGTATGGTTTTGGAATACCAGTAAAGGTAGATAGATTATGTCGATGAATTCAATGCTGTAAGCCTTAAATAATATTTGTATGAACAATAGGATCTAATTGTAAAAAGTTGTTATCCATACTGTCAGTGTGAAACAAAGAATTGAGGCCATTTTAAAACTGATAATAAATCTTACTGTAAGAGCTGAATTCTAGTTGTTTTGAAGATAAATGTTTGTATTCTTATTTTTGTTTATTTTTCAAGACAACAGTGCCATATAGCCTTAGTTTTGGTTATGAGTTTGTTGTCTTGCAATTCAGTGTAGTTAAAGTTTGTTTACAGTCAGGAAGCAAATACAGAGTTTTGATCATTAAGGCATTAAGACATAAAGGAATAAAATATTAAAAGAATAAAGGTATAAATTTAAAAAGTTATTGTCGAAAACTTATTGTTTGATTTGTTATACAAAAGAAAGATTTACATGTGTGCGACTGCTGTGAATGTAAATAAATAAATTTACTATTATTTCTTGAACTTTGGAAAGTCTTATGCCTGGAGTTATACATAATCTCAATAAAGTGGAAAGCACAATAATAGGATGAGACGAAATGTATATGCAACTAGGAACTCAGACAAGCTAATAACTTGGTCCACCAAAATAGTATTTGTTGGTTGGTTTGTTTGAAGTTAAGCACAAAGCTACAGAATGGGCTATCTGTGCTCTACCCACTACGGATATCGAAACCCAGTTTTCTAGCGTTCGCAGACATACCGCTAAGCCACTGGGGGACCCAAAATTGTAAACCAAGAGTTATCCATCTTAGAAACTAAATGTGTATTTTTCATTTAAAGAAGTTATCACCAATATCAAAAGCAACAAAAAGGGGAAAAAATGGACATAAGGCATTTTTTCCAAGCAAAGCAGTGCAATTTAACGTTAACTGAATTGTTTTTGATAAGATAAACTTGCAAACAAAGCATAAATATCAGAACATTATTATCCTTTATAAAAGTATGAAACATACCAGGTAATTGTGGTTTGGACATGATAAAACTTTAATTTTATACCACTTCTATTGTATAATGTGTCCACATCTTTCACGATAAAAAACGATTTAACCTAGACAGCAATATCGTAATTTCAAATAGAGTTGATAAAGCTATTTCAAGAAGTCTCTCAATAAAATTGTATTCTTCCTCTTATTATTATTATTAATTATATTATTATTACCGCTATTATTTCATTCAGTTTTACATGCCTGTATGTAAAGTAAAAATTCCTATTTCTGAGATGAGTTAGAAAGAGGTGTCAAGGGGTTACCTGTGGTACTCGAGTATGGTATTTTTGCTGTCATGTTTATTGTAGGAGAACGTGCAGGCAGATGTGAGCAACAATGCCAGAGAGAAAGAGAGAATGTGTAGGCAAGGAGGTTAGTGATGATGAAAGAGAATTATCAGCAGAACATCAATATCTGCCCAGCACAGAGGCATTTGAGGCAGAAGCCACAGAGTTAGGAAGGTGAGAAAGAGATGACCTCGGAAAAATCCCACATGAGCCAAACCCAAGGTTCATTATAGATCAAAAGTTTACAAATAGGACTCTCCAGTTTCAGGATATGTAGTTCAAATGTAGACCTCTCGTTTGTATTCTCACGATTTAGAAATTGGAAAAAAAGCCCTAGAAAGGTTTGCAAAGCATGCTGATTGTCAATTGCATAAGGTAGTAGTGACAGCTTATGTTCAGAAGGCAATACCAGTAGACATTCAGCTCTCAAGTGTTTTGGCATCATAGCAACAGGAGGCAAAATCTTACTTATTGAAGATTGTAAGCACAGTGTATTTTTGTAGTATTTCAACAGTTGGCTTTTAAAGGACATAAGGAAAAGGCCAGATGCTGAGGTCAAAGGATGGTCTTAAACTATGAATTTGGTTGACACACAACAAAGATTATACATGCCATAAAATTAAAAATGAGATCCTGGGCAACTCCTTTGTGAGATATATTGCAAAGCAAATAAGTTATCTGCCTCTGCTGCAATATTCAGTGATAATTGATGTAACACAAGATATATCTGGTACTGAATAAGAGTCAAGCTGCCGTCACTGTGTGGCATCATGATCTGATGCCACATAAATAAGTTGTAGGTCTCTATGAAATGTCTTCAACAACAGGTTTCCATTGATATCTTACTGCACCTTAATCTACCCCTTTCTGGTCTTTGTAGGCAAACATATAATGGTGCTGCAAATATGTTGGACCAATACTCGTGTTGGACTCGTGTAACTCCCGAAATTCGGAGAAATCGAGTGTGACCGACCGACACTTGGCATTTATGATTATGATAAATAGTTAAGTGGAAATGTCCTACGACATTATCTGAGTTCTGTTCATAAATACACATTTCAATATTCCTTTATTGCATTTTTCTTCACGAAAATAGTGACATTACAGTCTGTATATAAAGTACATATCATTGTGGATATGAAGTAATTATATGACATTCAGAATACAAACAGTGATGCTAGTATGTTTATAAAGTGCACGTCAATGTGGATATGAAGTAATTATATGACACTCAAGACACAAGTAGTTATAGCAGTCTGTATATAAAGTACATATCATTGTGGATATGAAGTAATTATATGACACTCAAGACACAAGTGGTTATAGCAGTCTGTATATAAAGTACATATCTGTGGATATGAAGTAATTATATGACACTCAAGATACAAGTAGTTATAACAGTCTGTATATAAAGTACATATCATTGTGGATATATGTAGTTAAATAAATAAATGCAAATATAAATGAATAGATAGATAGATAATTAGGAAGGCAAGCGAAGCAACGATTATGTCTATCGCTGAAATGGCTCATTCCCTACCTTTACAAGCATAATTAAATTTGAGCCTTGCCATCTGGTGGTTGGTTTTGTAGCACTTATCAAACAATCTACATATATGTGATCACATGGATGAGTGAAATTGTTGTAAGCTATATTTTTAATGTAGTAATCTACATGTTAGCTAGAGGGCACATGATGTTAAGATCTAGAAAGTCCTAGAATATTCTGGAATATTAGTGATCGAGATATTTTACGAAGTATTTAAAAATTAGGTTGCAGATATAAATAAACAGTTCAGGAGTGGTAAATAGTGAAAGTATTGAGTAATCAATTATTTTTAAGCGTGAAGTAATTGAATAAACGTTACTTATCGCGTATATTAAATTACATGATCTATTAGCCTCGAAATTTCACGGGCAAGTTTACTTTTGCATAGTATTTCCTTTTGAGCGTATTTGTAAATATAGGCCGACAAATTAAAACCTGTATAAGGTTGTAAAAATTAAGGAAAAATAAATTAATTTGTTATCGTTACATGGACTGAACTTCGAATTATTTTCCAATTATTCCAGGTCAAAAGAAAAACACATAGCTAACTAGATACCAAAAAAGTAGAAATTCATCGGATTTTAACTGATAATACAAGTTATGTCCCAAATGAGAAAACAAATTCGTTATTTGAAGAAAATAGTCCACGGACTTATTGAATGAAACTTTTAAGTAGGTTGATTGTCACTAATTCTACAGCTACAGCTATTTGACCAGATTTGTTAAAAAGATATGGAAACTTACCTACAGAGATGAAGAAAGAAGAGCGATTAATGTGAACATCAGGTGAACATAAAGCTCTAGCAATAGGAAAGTTGGAAATTTCCCTTATGTAGGAAACTTCTTTGTAACTCACAGTGTGTGTATAATTAACAAGAATGCATATTTGGAGCTGACTTTATGCAGAGACATGGATGTGAGGTTTGGCTAGCTTCATATTTTGTGCACTACATTGAAATTACTATACAAGAGGTTGAACTCCAGTGGAAACAGGGATGGTGGTCAATGCACCACCAAATGACATATTCATATCAGGAGTTATTAGCGATAATTCTTCATATAGTGACTGTATTGTAGTGGAGCCAAACACTCAGGATATCCTGAGGAATTGGTATTGGAATAACTCTTGTGGAAATGAATAATAAAGATACGTTACTTGTCTTTACCCAGGGAAGACTTAAACCAGTTTGTGATAAAATTAAAGGCAGTTATGATGTAAACCTTGATAAAACTGGATTTTATCCACGTGACATGGTATGGCTGAACAGTTATCACAAGAGAGAACAAACCCCAAAGTTAAATTGGTGTTTGGAGGATAGGAAATCGAAGCCAAAAGTCATTCACTGTGAGAGAACAGCTAACTGGTTAAATCCAGAGAAGAACTTGGTGGTGAAACATCAGTCTGTGGATGAACCTAGAGTTATTGTCAAAACTACTTCCAAAGGATCGTCAGCAGATGCACTCGACCACCAACTCACGAAGAGCTTCCACAGTGAAAGGACGTTCAATGACAACAAGACACAAGATGCCAACCTATTTGTATATCACAGTACTTGGTGAATAGATAGTTTAGTGTAATGTTTTAGTTTTTGAATTAGGAGACTTCACAATCCTGGAAAGAGGCAGTGTTGTAAGTTATACTTTTAATGTTGTAATTTAGATGCCAGATATGGGTGTATAACGTTAAGATAAAGCAATTTCTAAAATATTTGGTAATATTAGTGATCGAGAGGCTTTGCAAAGTATCTAGAAACAACCCTACAGATATAAATACGATTAGGCAGTTAGTTTAGGAGGGGTGAATAGTGAATGAGTATTGAGTAATCAGTTGTTTTTAAGCGTGAAGTATTTGTATCAGTGTTAGTTATTGCATATAATCAGCTGCTCTATCAGCCATCCGTGAAAATTTACAAGTAAGTTTACTTGTACATAAGTCTTTCTTCTTGAACATCATTTGTAAACTTAGGCCCGTAAGTTAGAACATGTATAAACTTGTAGAAATGTTAAGGAGGCACTAAACCAATTTGTTACTGTTACACAGACTGTACTTCTAATTATTTTCAACAGATGATTTAAGAGAACCCACTAAAGAAAGAATGACGTTATAAAATTATCTCATATTTGTTTACTGATGACACTTCAGTATGTATTAGTTCAAATAAGTGGCCATTTAATGGTAATTGTTTTAATAAGTTTGTGATTCGTAATATGAGTCCCTGTGATATCATGATAATTGAACACAATCATTTGTTTATTGCTAAGCTCAAAGATTCACAATGAGTTCTCTGTACTATGCTCAATGCGGTAATCGAAACCCAATTTTTGACATTATAAGCTCTCAGATTTACTAATGTGCCACCATAGAGCTTGAACATAATACAGAAAGAGGTGTTGTATTCAAGTGCTTTAAATTGTATGTAGTAAACATGTGATATGCAGGCATATCATAAGTGTCTTACCTTCTATAGTTATAATATAGGATTATTCCAAATTATTGTTTATTTAATTCCTACCTTCCATGGTGGTCCAGAGTTACTAACATTATTTTGTTCTAGCTTCTTTACCCTTTCTTCTCAAGTAGGTAACGTTTTCTCCCCCTCCCCCCTATCCCACAGAGACATTTCAGTATTGTGTATAGAATTCAGGTTGAACAGATTAGCGCTGAAATATCCTTTGCTGGTAGATTGTGACGTTGATTGAAGCTGAAAGTCCGACTAATGTTGTTAACGAACAGAGGTCACGAAGTGATGCCATTCATTGGGCAAAGAAAGCAAGTTAACATTCTGAATCCAGGAACGATTTCTTTGTTCAGTTTCACTTGGCTTTGATCGTGACTATCGTAGTAGAGATTCATCTTAAGATACTGAGAGCTGGTGAAATGTTTACTGATCCAGAAGAAATGATCGTCTAGGTACGCACATTGTTTTTTAATGTTGTATCTAAATAAAGATTGTCTCAGTGCTATTCAAATGTGTATAATCTGTTTATTTCTCATGCAACTTAAAACTCAATCAAGTTATCAACTTCAGAACACTCCCTATATTTCTTGGTAGAATCTGCTGTTATTTGCGGGTTTGCTTGTTTGATACTTATCGAACATTTTGTTTTTATCTGAAAATGCCACAAAAACACGAAGAAACACGTTAAATACGATTCAAGATAGGCATACATAACCTCTAAAACTTATGAATGCAAATAAGTAATTCAATGGAGATTTTGTTAATAGTAAGATTAACTGCACAGTATAGTATTGTTACGTCTCCGTTTGTTAATTAATTTTCCGTAAATTCGTTCCGACGAAACTTATGCGACAAAAGTCCTTTTTTAAATAAAACTGGTTTATTCTTTCCGAATACAACTTTACGATACACTTAATTTCAACAGTCGCTCTGTAACAAACGCTATAATTTTCAACGAATTTCTCACGTGCTTAACAATATTCTCTCTGACTGCAGTTCAATTACTCATTACCTTGTTGTCCCGTCACGTTGTGAACGTCTTATATATACAAGACTAACACATATCTAGTAAATGCTAGGGCATTCTTGAAGGAACAGGATATTTCTAGAAAACGTGGCGTGATACTAGTCACGTGACCTCGCTGACGCAACAATATGTTTATGGGCAGTAAATTTATTTACACAACAAATTGTTACTTAATTTTGAATTTTTACACTTTTAAATTTAAATTTTATTAATTCAAAGCCAAAGTAAATGTATTCAACAATATTTGCCTAAAGATAATAGAATATAATTGTGGTTCAGTTGCAATAAATTGAAATCAAAGAGTCAATGAAACTTTTCAAAGTACTGGTAAATTGAACAACAGGTTAGTGTGCCCTGACTGTGAACAATCAACAGCACCTGCTGCCAACTCTTTAACTATTCTTGTCTGACTGAATAGTGGGATTTAACTGTCTTCACTATAACAAACAACTGCCCAATATTTCTGGGTGTGGTAACAGGATGTGAATATTACCTGCCATGCTAATCACTGAATCATGCTCAATTTGTTGGCTGGTGCCTTCCCATTTCATGTATAAACTCAAAATTAAGGCCTTCTGTGCACAACTAGCTGTTTCTTTAACTTTGCTTGAATTTTTAAAGAAAAATAATAATAATAAACTAACTTACTGTAAGTATCATTAAAGATAAATTCTAGTTCTTAAACAAAAGATACTGAACATAATTTATCAGAATTTTTGATAATATTAAAACTTATTTAAACATAATGCACAAGTAACATTATTAGTTTATTATTCAAATATTCCATTGAAGTAGCTTTTCTGAGTTTTAAAAATATAAGTTTATCAATATATTAATACACTTATCCTTTACTCAGCTCAAATATTATCATAAGTTTAAATATTTTATCTTAAAATCATGAAGTTTGTAAACAGTATGTTTCTGATTGTATATATATATATATATATATATATATATACACACACACACACA
>NW_013668037.1:106956-116700 GCF_000517525.1 Limulus polyphemus | reverse complement strand
ACAATAATGTGTGTGTAAATAGTGAGTAATTGAACTGCAGTCAGAAGTATTGTTGACGTTGGTTGATATAGCGTTTGTTATAGAGCGACTGTTGAAAATAAGCGTATCGTAAAGTTGTATTCGGAAAGAATAAACCAGTTTTATTAAGTAAGGACTTGTGTCGCTAAAGTTTCGTCGGAATGAAGTTACGGAAAAATCAATTAACAAACGGAGACGTAACAGTATATTTTACTGTGATAAACTTCAATTGTCATACTGTATCTTGATAAACAATATCTATTGCTGTCTTGAGCTGTTGTAAAGTACATGGAAAAATTCGGATGGTGTAACAAATATTGGGAAGAAACAAAGTAATGCTCGTGGTTTAAAACGAGAGAGTCGATAACTAATATGTTTAATATATATATATAAACCAAAACTATGAATAATGTCATTCGCTTTGGTATTTGTTCACATAAATAGTGAACGCAATATATTTATATACAGGCAGTTTTTAAAGTAATTTGTTTGAGCAGCGGCACAGGTTTTTTTCTATTAAAACCTGCCACTCGGAGCGCTACAGTTAGTCTGATTATTATTTTCAGATTAGAGCGGTATAGTCTCATATGATATAGTGTGTTAATAGATGATTTATTAAGTGACTACATTGAATTTAGGTTTTCGTAAAGAAAGTAAGAGGATGGCTAGCTGGCTATGAAATTATGTCGGTGGATGATTATGTGATTACACAAGATGTTTGCTTCAATGAAATGGATCGAGGAATGTCTCTGTTAGTGTAATTGTAAAGAGACAGTAGATTGTGCAATAAAGATTTGAAATTGAAGGACAGACGTAATGGTAGCTTTGACTGAGAATTAGTGAGTCGCAAATTGTAAATTTAAGAATTGTGCGATGACAACATAACTTGTTAATTTTGAAGTAGGTTGCTCATTAAAATAAGGCCACCACATGTTACTTTTATTGGGCCTAATTGATTCTGCAAGATAGCTAAGATACCGATAAATAATGGGCTAATGGAGTACACGTTATATAGTTTACTAATATTAATATTATAGTATCACTAAGGGCTACAAAGAATACAAACGGTATCACTAAGGACAGTGAATTAAAGCTAAGAAACAGTTTGTAATTTAATCATTTATGTTAATATTCAAAACTTTATTGCCGCCTTATCTTTTTATACGAACAGCACTTGCATTACACTGTTCCAGATCACTTTACAAGTTACACTATATTTACAGCACACTACTAATGCTAGTACTACAAAGGACACAACGTTTTACATATAGACTTTTTCCTAACCACCATAAAATTAAATAAGTATTCTATACACATTATATAGAATTGTTTGTTTTTGTGCAAAGCTACACAAGCTATCTGCACTAGCCATCCCTAATTCAGCAGTGTAAGACTAAAGGGAAGGAAGCTAGTCATCACTACCCACCACCAACTCTTGGGCTACTCTTTTACCAACGAATAGTGTGATTGACTGTTACATTATAATGCCCCCATGACTGAAAAGGTGAGCATGTTTGGTGGGATGGGGATTCGAACCCGCAACTCTAAGATTGCGAGTCAAGCACCCTAACCACCTGGCAATGCTGGGCCAATTATATAGGGTTGGAAAAAACAATTTTTTTGGAAAGAGTTCCATATGGCACCCCCACCCAAAAATTGTAGAATTGCCTGGATAAAAAAGATTCTGAAAAGGGTTTATTTTAAGGGGCGTATTAGAAAAATTGGGGCATGGCTTTGACAAGCATTTGTGTGAATACATGTGATAAAAGTAGCCTTTTTGATGGCTTTATACAAGACATTTGTAAAGTTTATCCCCAAGAAGATTGTACATCTAATTAATGAAGTAAGTGGTATAATAATGTATTGAAATTAGCAGATCATACTATTAATATGATTTATTAATACATAAATATTACTTTGATGATTTTTTTTTAAATTGAGTGGGGGTGCCATATGGAACTCTTACCATTTTTTTTTTGAACACAAAAAAATAAATAAAATGGTATATAATTCTATTTTCTTATGAATGTATTTAATATAATAATCATTTCATAATCTTGAAAATATATTTTCATTTGGTTAATTCCTCTGAAAATGTTGCCTGTGTGTTTACGTTTCTTTGTAAGTCATTTAGTTTCTACTACTAGTCTTTATTCACAATCAGAATTGTTATTCTGTTCCTTCTTTGCATTTTAACAACTGAACTTGAAGATGCACTCATCTTCTAGTTAAGAGCTGATTTTTGTAGCTTAGTGGCAAGAGATTCCAACTTAGCATATTAGAAACTCTTACCATTAAGCTTCAAAAATCTGCTCTTAACCAGAAGACTAGTGCACTGCTACTACATTGTGAAAATGTAATAAAAAGAATAGAACATGAACTTCAATCATTAAGTTGGCATTACGGGCTCAAACAAAGTGTCATGTCTTAATTACTGTAAACACACTTATTTTATCTTATGACAAATTAATCAAAACAGTTTGGATTTTCTAGATAGATATAAAAATCATATAACACTTAGAGATCACCTATCAAAATCCTTTAAAAAATTGGAAATAGTAAATCAGAATATCATTCTGTTGGTTCATTAAAAAGTTAATGCCATTAAATAATAGGAGGTTTATGTGTATTCATATATTTACTGGCTATGTTAATTTTTAATAAGCTTAGCTGTCACTACTAGCACTTTAGGATTTTACACCAATGACATCCAACTATTTCAAATTGTGTATTTTTTTATTTCAAGTTATAAATTTGGAATGAGTTATTAGTATATTATTTACAAAAATTTTGAAAGTTAGGATAGATTTAATTAAGATATAAAATAATTCAAACTAGAAGTTTTTTGTTGAATATCTATTTCATTTTACACTTTTTTCCATTTGTATCATTTATAAGTAAGTTTACTAAATGCATTTATTGGATTTTTACCTAAGACAGAAATATGATTGCTCTTGATAAATCTTTTCATCTCTTTTAGAGCAATTTTCATGTTGATCTAGTATTCAAGTTTAGTTTGCTCTCAAGCCAATATTTTAAATAATGCTTCTCAAAATACTTTTCAAGGATTTCTTTGTTGTTTGGAAAATTAGTCTTATATTTTTTGTTTTATATTGATTTTACAGTATTAAAAACAGCCATTTTTTATGCTTCTAAAAAGAGCAAACTTTGATACATTTTAAATTAGTCATAAAGAAAATCCTAATTCCACATTGAATAAAAACAATACTTTGTTTTTTTTATCTGCTTGGACATTTATGAAACTTATACTTACAGTTGATGGAAATGTAACCATTGGCACATGACTTTACATCATGAAAGCTATAACCATTGGCATATGATCTATGTCATTGAAAATGTAAAACCATTAGCACATGATCTTGGTTCACAAAAAGTGCAATCATTAGCATATGACCTTGTGTCACTAAAACTGTAACCATTAGCATGTGACCTTGTGTCACTAAAACTGTAACCATTAGCATGTGACCTTGTGTCACTGAAATTGTAACCATTAGCATGTGACCTTGTGTCACTGAAACTGTAACCATTAGCATGTGACCTTGTGTCACTGAAACTGTAACCATTAGCATGTGACCTTGTATCACTGAAACTGTACCATTAGCATGTGACCTTGTGTCACTAAAACTGTACTGTTAGCATGTGACCTTGTGTCACTGAAACTGTAACCATTTTAATCATTATTGAAGCAATTGAGAATTTTGAGGAATTCGTGCAATTGCTTCATGGTAATTTCCAAGTTTAAGATATTTTTCTTGAGAGAGCAAAAACAAAACCTAAGGAAATAGAGTGTAATACATGTATATATATAATAAAATGGCGTAAGAAACGACCCTGTTGTTGAGAAACTAGGTCAATAAATAGAGGAAGTACAAGTAGCCTAAGATTGCTAGTTAAAGGATGAATAAAATATGTTAGGTCAAGAAAACTAGAGAGTAGTGGTATTGAGAATCATAAGTTACAAAACAAGTTATAAAAAATTAAGGTATTGCCTAGCAACGAAATAGATGCACTAGCACCAGTGATTGACAGTGATTAATTACTGACACCAACTCGTTAGTACTTAGAGGCTACGAAAAAGTTTATGTTAACATGCAAAAGTGGTACTTTGATGATATATTCATTACACGACGCTGGTTTACTAGCACAAGTAAGAAGGCAACCAGCTAACTCACCATAACAGTAACCAATCACTTGAGAGTTTTGGTTATAGTTTTGGCAGTCTAATGTATTATAAAAATTAACCAATAAGGTGTGAGAACTACTTTTGGTTAGTGCTGCATACTGTTTACGAATTCGTAGCAACATGAAGGAAAAATTTTTTAAAAACTCATGTTTGAGGCAGAAAATCAGTCTCCTCACGAGTTCTTACAAAGTTCTCATGAATTCCAGCAGATGCTCTAAGATGATGTTAAAAGTATCCAATCTGCAAAGGTACACCTCATATTGTTTACAAATTCGTAGCAACATGAAGGAAAGATTTTTTAAAAACTCATGTTTGAGGCAGAAAATCAGTCTCCTCACGAGTTCTTACAAAGTTCTCATGAATTCCAGCAGATGCTCTAAGATGATGTTAAAAGTATCCAATCTGCAAAGGTACACCTCGCTAACTGCGTTGCAAGTAAAAGTTTTCTGATTCTCAAGCTTCTATCAATATAATTATAGTAAGAAAGATATAAGAAAACTTATAATGTGGAACTGATTATTAGTAAAAGGCTTATACGAGATAAAAGTATTTTTGATAAATGAGAGAATTTATCTATTATTATTACATTTATTATTGTTGTTGATTATGTACTGGAAAATAAAGACAAGTAAAGACTATTATATTAATAACTGAAAGACTCAAACTCAGTTTCTTTATTTTACTGTAAATTACTTCGAGTTAGTGATGTATGAGCTCCACTCGCCACTGCAATCCTCAGCTAAATAAATTTGGTGTAATTGGCAGTATAATAGAAACTCCAACAATTAGCCCTAAGGGCACTGCCTGTTACATTATTTTTGGCCCCAAAAACTTCTACTGTAGTATTCTGTTTAGTTAAGTAAACTAGTTAAGTCTTAAGTATTTATTGATCCTATTTTTACTGGTTAGAAATTTACTTATGAAATATATAACTATTAATACATCACATTATCATTGGATGGGAAAGTGGAATAACTTTCACAGTATACGTGAACTCTGAATTACAGAGCTGTATTTTTTTCATAAAACATCTGATTTTGTCTTAACAGAAATGAATAAAAACCCTATAACCCGAATGCTTTCGAAAGGTGGACCTTTCTTCTTCAGTTTGCTACCGAAGAAGAAAGGTCCACCTTTCAAAAGTGCTCAGGTTATAGGGTTTTTATTCATTTCTAGCAAGAATTCTTGAACCTACATGTTTTCCTAATATCATGAATGATTTTATCTTAAAGTATGGAAGTCTGCTAAGAGCAGCTGATTGCTAATGCTTGCTTTTCCATTACACATACAGGATGTATGGTTCTTTTTTACTGAAATTTGAGTATTTAGGGCTGCATTATGTATATAATGAGTTATAAAATTATACAAAAATAAATATAAATTGCATATTTAATATAGAATATATTTAAAAAGTATTGGAAAATATTAGCTGTGCAAATATAATGCTTCTGTCTGTTGTTTCAACTGTATTTGTCTTAATAATATTGAAAAACAAAGGAAATTACAAACTTTGTTCTTTGGTAGGAGTTATTTTTTACTTTTCCAATGAAAATTCCAGGTTTTGAAAGGATAAAACTAAATTTACATTGATACTTAGAAGCTATGGTTTTTTATTGAATTTGATATGCTAGTTGATAGGTTACTTTACCTGTCTGTATGAATCCTCATTGAGGAAGAGAATTAATAATAAAGTTTACCTGTGTGTTCAGTATAATCTGACCAGTATTGGTATTTATTTAGAAGTAAATAGGAGAAGCAGTATAAGCAGGTTTGATGCTCTCATGAGTTTGTTTGTAGGGATTATTAATGCTGAGCATTATCATAATGTTTTACTATTTCTTTTTATAAATTATAATTTAGTTTGTTTTTACAGTATACAGTGTGTACTTTAAATTAAGCAGTATGTGTTTATCTCTACATGGTTTACACATATTCAGATGTATGATTCACTATGTATTTTGGAAGTACTGTGTAATAAAGGGACTTTGATAATTTTATCAAACTTTTTAAAAAAAATAGATGATCAAATAATGATAAAACATTTCCAAAAATGGGATTCTTTTAATAATATAACATTGACTGGTGAAGAAAAAGATACTGGACATGGTTGATTTACTGGAGAGACACAGTTGGTTTAGTGGAGGTAAAAGTTGGAAATTATTTACAATTTTGAAAATGACCATGTTTCATACCATTATGGAAACCCATCATTCTTCCCAATTATCATATGTGCACAAAGAATAAAAAAGGTAATTTCAGAGGAGGTTTGTCACTTTTCCCCCATTAATAAATTATAATAACTCAAAACAACTTTTACATTGTTTGTATTGCAAATTTAAACAATCTGCATAATGAGCACAGTACAATTTTTTGTTTTAATTTTTTCAGGAATTCTGAAATCAAGAAGAATAATAGAAAATCCTTGTTTTCAGTTTTCTCTTTCTTACTCCATTGGCTATTTGTAAACACAATTATTTTTCCTGTTTGTAAATGAAGTATAACTTAAATAGCAATGCACAAAGACCTATGAACTATTATTTTAGAAATCTGTGTATTTACTAACAGGAACACTGTTTCCATTGTATGAATGTAAACCTACTAGAAACAGGTATGTTTTAAATATTTATATCTATCATCACATACATATATTTATTACAGTTATGTGTGGTGTACAACCAGTCAAAGATTTATTATGTTGACTGGTTAATAGTCTTTGAACCAAATAATAATAATAATATGTAGATTATTATAAACAAATGCTGCACTGAACAAAAGTGTTTTATTCTTTATGACACTGTGTATAATTTAATCATTTATTATTAGTAGTCTTTATTTTTTGTAAACTTTCTTTGCAAGGGATTGGATTAGGTATGTATGTATTCAAGATCAACTCTTTGCTTGCCTAGACTGTAATGAGCAGATCAATAGGAACTGTCTGGCTTGGTCAGACTGTAATGTACATGTGACGTGAGGAGAATTCACAACTGCTGCTATCGTATAAATCTGTACATCACACCAAAGTTTTAGAAGCTCAACATATATTTTCTGTTGCATGTTGAATAGTTAAAAATATGTTTTAAGAGACATAGTAAACTTGTTTTCCCTCCAAATAGCTCTGTATTCTTAGTGTTATTACACATGTATATGTCTTGTCTACATTTACTTAGCTGCTTTTGGATAAGTCTAGCTCTTTTAGTTATGTATGTACTGTTAATTGTGTAACATGAGTATTTGGAATGAATGGTGGATGTTTGAAATGTAGCATGCGACAGTTTAAAAAAAAGGCAAATTATAGAAACTAGAAAAACTACCAAATGGTTCAAGCTTTTGTATGCACAAGGTTTTAGTTTAACATTTCAGATGTGCAGTTTTACTGTTATGCTGAATTTGATTAAGAATTTACTTCTTTTTTTGTTATTAGCATGAGGTTGTACTTATACATTTGATTAAATTTATAGTTTATACATATAATTACAACTTTGTACTTAAACAGTAATCCTATAATTAACAGGCATTGCTGAAGTTGAATAAACTTGTTAAATAATTTTGAATATGGTGAAATCTGTTCTACAATTTCATTGAATTTAAAGAGTGAATTTAAATATAATTATTGAAAATCCCTTAAATCTTGTTATTCATCAGAGATAAATAAAATAATACCCTGATAAATTTTTCTCCTCAGCATAACCTACAAATAATCATTATATAGACATGATAATTTGTTTGGTCTGTGTCCTTCAAACGTATTTGGTAGGACATTAATAATAATATAAAAGAACTATCTGCTTTTGCTTGTTAGGAGGAGTTTAATGACTTAGTTAAAGCTTTACAAAATCCTTATAGTATTCAATTCCAAGTTATATTTTCCCGACTGTAAATGTATTTGCAAAGAAAGTACAATGAAACAATTTTCCATAGTGGTACACTGTATGTTGCAAAAATTTTTCAAAGGGATTCATGATCACCACTGGATACTGTGCCAGGAGAAAGTTTGGGATCAAGAGAGTGGATACAAAGGGCAAGAACTCTTACTAATAGAAGACCAGTATTCTGGACTCTTTATATCACACAAAAATACCAGCTTTGTATGAAAACAAAGCCAACATGGGATGGGCTCATCACATCTCATGTTCAACTGTTAGATACCTCAAGCAGATGGAGAATGAAATGAGTATTTGTGCTATTCCATACGAAGACATGTATACAAATCACATCACTGGTTGCAGTATCTATGGATTTCTGTGTGATTTGACTGTCAAAATGTGCAATGGGAAACTGTCATCCCCGTAAAGTAAATGGACTATGAAACTGAAATAGGGAGGAGTGTGTACATGTACTCTAGATATGACAGCCTAACAATGGAAACTATGTTGCATGGCTATTGTCATGATGCATGGAGATCAGACAAAGCATGACTGGACATAGCAACATGATGTACTCAATCCTCTGTATACTTAAGCATTTAATTTCCTTTCTCAACTTTAACATATGTGTATATATATAATGCTGTGAAAGAGTTCTATATGTGGGATTTATTTCTAATCCACAACATTAAATCAAAGGCGTAGTAAATGTCATCTTGTGCATGTGTCTCCAACAAATTGTTTTGTGTGTGTTAAATAATTTAGAAATTTGTTTGTCATTTGTCATGGACCTTTTGATTCAAACTTTTCAAATTTCTTAACAAATAGCAGCAAGTACAATGGAGTTACTTGGTGATATTGATATAACTTTATATTTAATTAAGAGTAAAGTTCAAATAAAACATGTTTTATTATGATTTTTTACTTTGATTAGTTAAGTCTAGAAGTATGGTTGTGGTATCTAGAAAGCTACTTTGTATTACCTGAACCGATCCTTGTTGCTGTTTTATGAAACATGTTACTTTTGTGGGACTAAAAAGACATGATACTGACAGCACATTGAAATCCTGTTCACCTTAAAGTGCACCAGCGAAATATCTTGCAGAAACTGTATTGAGATGGAATTAGTGATTCTAATTTCAAGGACACCGACTTTGAAGACAAAGTGCTATCTTTTGCACTTAAATAGATGGTCAGTAACTGCTGGTAAACTCTATGTATTTCTTTTGAAAATGTCAAGTTAATAAAATTTTATGGTCATTATTGGCTATGAATAGTTTTGAATGATGTCTTATAGCTAGAATGGTAAGCAAAAGAAAATTGTGGTTTTTATCTTATAAGTAATAGTTGCTTCTAATTGAAACTAAACTAATCCTATAGATAAGAACTAGAAACTTATAAATTAATGAAATAATTCTATTTATCAAACTTACTAGAAATACATAATTTCATAAGACAGTATACAAGCTTAAATCTGATATGATAATGCACGGCTGAATTATTTGGGTGGGTATCATTATTGTTAATGATATTGTTACGTCTCCGTTTGTTAATTAACTTCCGTAACTTTGTTCCGACGAAACTTAAGCGACACAAGTCCTTCTTAATAAAACTGATTTATTCTCTCCGAATATAACTTTACCGATACACTCAACTTCA
>NW_013668037.1:104330-106592 GCF_000517525.1 Limulus polyphemus | reverse complement strand
CAGCTATAACCCAAACAGCTTAAAAGGTTTAAGTTAGTCCTACATTCATATAGTAAATTTAGCTAACTGTCAAATGATCTATGCAATTGTGAAAATAACATATAAAAACAAAGTAATATTCAAAATTATTCAAACTATTTATATTTAAATCTGACTTTAAAAAAATTTGAAATGTCTTGCATCCAGGATTACATTAAGATTGAACATAAAATGGGATTTGCTATCCTTGCCTTCTGAACTCTGATGTGCAATGTTTATTGCTAATATATCACTGTCTCAACTTCTCACATCATTTGTAATAACTGAAGTAATAATGAATACTGGCTAGTATAAATGTATTTTTAAAAAGAGTTAACTCACCAGTTTTTCATATAAAAATGATGACTGCAAATAACCTTTTAATGTATAGCCAAGGGAAAGGACAAGTTGTTCACAGGAGTTGAATATAATAGAAGGATTTTTTTGGCCTATATTTGATGGGGCAACTGTGCATTAGTACTTATATAAACACCTAAAAATAATGCTTGATAAAGTCAACAAACACCATGTTAAGGTGGCAACAGAGGTAATAAAAACCACAATAAATATAATGCAATATTATACAATGTGCAGATAAAACTTCTCTAGACAAAGACTTATCTGCAGAGAGATAGCAGAATACTAAAAAAATAACTGTATAATGGCTCAAGTAAAATGTTCAAAAGCAAAAAGACAAACTGTCACTCTCTGTTTGTTATATAAACTCACAAGCAAGGCACACAAACAAAAGTCCAGGGATAGTGAATAGTAGTGTTCATCATATGTCTGGTGGCTGCTGCATTTGTGGTATGACTCACTAGAAGGGGCAGTAAATTAATTTTTAGTGATCTGAAGACCATTTAAAAATACAAAAGTTATTTGTGGAGGCAAGTGGTTACTGATGGTGGAAATAAATAAAACATTAAAATCAGTTTGTAATAATTGAAAAGCTAAGTAGAGTGTGGCAGCAAAGAATCCATTGGCAAACATGGAGGAGAGCTTTGCTAACAATGTGCTTATGCTTGGTATAGACATGTTCAAAATGACTGATGAATCTGTGCTGTTGATGTTATATGTATGTTCTAGTGCATTTCCTGTGTTCCCAAGATGGCTAGTGCCAACAATAATCCTTCAGAGGAATACTGTGGAACAGCTACAGGATTGTACTAACTGCCCCTACCTTACCTTATGTCATCTACATCTAAATTACCATCATCAGCCATTTCTCAGTTAACACCAGGAAATATTACCTTCTTTGCCATCAGGGTCTGTATTATTAAATTAAGATACTAGATACCTTGTTGATAAAACCTAAAAAGGATTCTCTCACTAGCATAAAAGGAGGATAAATAGGCCCATCATAACATTTTTTCTAAAATATTGAAAATAATAACACAAACTTCCAACATCCTCTTTGTACAAAGACATGTAATATGTGGTAGTTGGGTAACAATGCTGAGAACACTGTGCTGACTATTCTTATGCAAGAAATCCATAAAAAATCTAATACTTATATCCTATGTAAATAGACCATCAATGTTACATGTAACCTACAATGTGGTAGGATATGAGCACTCTCATCCATGTGCTTGAAGAAAAGCCTATGTGGCTAATATTTTAAATCGAGACTATGTAGAGTTATTCGTGACTGTCACACTTGAAAGATATTCTTCTGCCATCTTGAGATCAAATAGAGCTCTGAAACAAGGAAATTTCTGCTTTTTTTGTTTTATATCTCGTGTGAAAATGTTTGTTTAATTCATATTATTTTACTTGTTTGTTTGAATCTATACCAACACAACTTATTGAATAATTCTCCAAACTATGTGTTGGGAAACTTATCTTCTTTCATTGAGAGCATGAGACTGTCCTGTTGATGTTATATGTATGTTCTAGTGCATTTCCTGTGTTCCCAAGTGTGAATGAATAAAGGTTCACTGTATTAAGAAAAATATTTCACATTATGTTTTTAATACGTCAATAAATTTGTTAGCTGTCAGTTAATGCGTGTGGTCGGCTCTAAGATAGAAATGTGCATTTCTGAGCTGGTGTGCCGGTTTCGAATCTATGCAGTTTGGAAAAGTATTCTCCGCATTTTAAGCCGTGGACGTTAGGGTGCTGCTGACTAACTACCTTCCGTCTGATCAGTTGTTCAATATTAGACTGCGACAGATAACCTTAGTAACTTTGCCATAAATACGTATAGTTGTAATTTTGTCTTTTGTATGGTGGTTAGGGCGATCT
>NW_013668037.1:97579-103656 GCF_000517525.1 Limulus polyphemus | reverse complement strand
AGATATTCCAGAGCTTGATAGAGATATCAAGAACTATAACAAACTTTCAAATCAGTGAAGGAGCCAGGTGCGGTATCCCACGATTCAAAGCTACTTTCACCTTTGACCCCATAAAATCCCTAAAAAAGCCTAAATAAAAAAAAATGAAAAACATGTCTGGGCGTATTGGAGCAAGGTATAACCATACTAAGTTTCAAGTCAATCCGCCGAGAAATGAAGGAATGGCGGTTGATTGAAAAGTGTTTGGAAGCTAAAGAGAGAAAGAAAGAAGAAGAAACAATAGAAAAACAGTGTCTCTCTATGGAAACTTAATGACACAACTGAAATATAGTAAAATACAATAAACTCAAAATGGAACTGGGATTAAAATGTAAAATAAAAAAATGCAAATAAAAATATACAACAACCGAAAGCTACAACGTAGTGTTCAAAATAAAAGGAAATGCAACTGGTACTGCATAGAAATGTAAAATTATAATAAATCAAGTAATAAAAACATTTTGAAAAAAATAAGTATGATGTAGAGATGACAATGCCAAAAAGTACAAAAAAGAAACATAGGGATGAATACACAAAATCATATGAAAATCCCTACATAATTAGCAAAATCATTCCAAGTAAAACTTTTATTTACAACTAAATGTTGAATTTCTTTCATTTGCGTGAATTTAGGTTTGAATAAAAGCATTTCAACTGAATAGTGCTATAAGGCCTTACAATGGTTAATTCACATGGGCTTCTGACATTGACGCAGTGGCTACTTGTAAAAGGATTTTTGTATGGTTCTCTATATTCATCACTATCTTGTTTTTTATACTTTTTGGCATTGCTCTACAGCCGAGTCAGAAATGATCGAAGTTTGATTGAGCTTGGTGGAATTATGTAGAATATTATTCCTCATTGTCCTGCCAAAAATGGTCTGTGTCCGTTGACAACGGTGGACATATGGACACATTTTCGTATTTTTTCAGAGCTAAATATGATCAACGCTGCATGGCGGAGGTATGCGCTCTACTGAGTGCCCTTCCAGTTTCTCATGCTTTGTCAGTGCACAATTTTCTTACTGAATGTTTAGGAAGACTGGTATTCCAACCAGATTATTAAGTGTAATCTTGCATAACAACACAACACCAAATATCACAGATTTAAATGGAAAATTGCGAGTTCACCAACATTTACTATAAAACTTAATCTGAGTGCTCTGAAAGCAAGGCAAAGTTATTTCAGCACATTTTTTTCGGAATTCCTACTTATTGATAACAGCTGAACTCAACTGTAACTTCCCCTAAGATTTATATTCAATAAAGTTTCAACGGCTTGCTCTGCAGAAACACTGCTTCAACTCAGATAGATAAATTGCGAAGTTACCACAAGGCTTTTGACCAACATTTTCCTTTTAATTATCGCTCAATGGTATGGAAAGTATGGCCACAATGCCTTTTCATTTAATTATTTTCAACCAACTGTCCGGACTGTGGATAATTAAGTAATACGTGATATACTGTATACACATCTTATTGTCTCAAAAATCAAGAATTTAATTTCCTTTCAGTCAACTGATTGTCTAATAGCTGGTCAAACAATTAATCACAGCTACAATCAGGAGGTAAGTAGGGTAATCTCGGCTGATCACCAGAGCACATTGACTACTTCTCTATTGGCTTTTCCTTGCCTGACTCTTCACAAACAGCCAGATATGTAGTACCAATATCTTCCTCTTCATCAACTAAGATGAGATGATATGGTACAATGTTCTTACCATCAGAGTCAACCTGGTCATTCTCCTCTGATTCCTGAAGCAACCATCCTCCAGTGGCTCATCACTGATGTAGAAATTAAGCTTATTGTCGTACTTGAAGCACGACCACTGTAACTCATAATTCACTTCATTGAACTTAACAGACCAGATAGGACCAGTCGAGTCAGAACTACTGGCACATACCATAACCTACACAGTCACCAGGCTTGAACTTTTAACTGCTATATTTTGTTGTAACATTTCTTTTGATGTGTGGTCACTTTAGCCGTTTACCGTTGTGCAAATTAACAAACGTAAACTATTGCCAAGCATGGCCATTCCACATATTCCTGTAGATACTGTAGTACTTCTGCACTGGGTGGAAGGCTATACATCTGATGCACATAGAGCGGTACTTCTTATCCAAACGTCATGAGATTCACAGGACACCTAGTCAACTGTTGCTCAGTTGCAAAGTACACAATCATAACAAGTGGCAGGTTGAGGATGATATGGTGAAGAGCACATATTTAGCACACTTAACACAACTTTGTAAATAACTGACTGTTGAAGTTAGCTCCTTGTTTATGTGGGTTTCTCCAGGCACACAAAAGCGTGAAATCCATTCTTCAGCCAACACATCTGCAATGAGCTGTGTTAATGTGCCAGCCAATGGATAAGCTTCAGCTCACTTGATGAAGTAATCCATAATGACTAATATATACTGATTGCCTTTTAGGGCTAAGGATGAGATATGTACAGAGCGTTTTTTTTTTCTCTGGACGAAAATCTGGGACTCTCTGTATGAGTTATTCTTGTCACAGCTAATTTCCCTCTGAGCAGCACACTGAGAACATTGTTTAAACCAACGTTCAACATCTTTTCTTGAATGTGTCAAAAAACAACATTTTTACACATTTTTCAATAATGCATTACACTCCGTGTTTCTCTCCAGTCTTTACATTATGCCAAGTATGAAATATTTTCTGTCTTAGAGCACTGGAGACATCATAGACTGGCTCTTGAAACTCATTGGTTCATAATAACAGTATATTATGCCATCCTGTACAAGTAAGTGACCATACAAGTGGCATATTTAGACATGCATCACTTCCATGTTCATCAGTTTGTGATGGGCTTGCGCTACCACGCTGCACATCAAGTAACAACCAAGCCAAGTCTGAGTCCTTCAGTTGCTCTTTGAAGTTTTTAGTTGGCCATCCATGGTGTCTATCCAAACTAGAATTGTCACTACTCTTACGACTAATGCAATGCTGCATGGAATTCGAAATTCGGACATTTCTGAGTTGATGAAATAATCCGTAAGCATTCCTGACGACTGACCTGAGAGGTGTTGCACAATAAAATTGTTCTCTTGTAACGTCGTTATCCAATATGCAATCACAATTTTCAAATTTGTGAAGTTCACTAGTCATTCATTTGATTCTCTACCATACAAGTAATTCTGTTTGTTTGGTTGTTATTAAGTACACAGCTACCCGATGGGCTGTCTGTGCTATCCCAGGGATTATGTTTGACAAACACTAGAACTGCAAGCAGTTCTTTCTTTGTCGTACAGTATCAACATTCAGGAGCACTTAGTGTACGATTCTTATATGCAATCACGTGCTCCAAACCACCCTATAATTGTAACAAAACTACACCATTTAGAACATCATCGGTGTCTCTGTTCAGGATGAATGGATAATTTTGATGCATATACGTAACAACACTGGTACTTTGACCAAGGCACAACTAAAGGACTGGAACACATCTTATCATTCCGATTTCCACACAGTATACGCTCTAACCTTAGTCAGTGCAGACAGTGGTGTGGTTATTTTGGCCAAACTGGCCACAGACCGTTGACAATACGACACATAACCTGAAAATTTGTGGATTTCTCGTTTATTAGAGGGTAGGAACTGTTCCAATGTAATCTTTGCAGGATCAGTGGGCTCGCCATCTAGTGGCCAAGAAACTGCACTTCCATTCTTACGTTCTCAGCTGCGGCTTGGATCGTGCAGCCAAAGACGAGTGTGCCGTCTGCACAGTTGATACATTTCTCCCATTGTGGTCCTCTAAGTATGAGCTCCCCCAGTCTTTCACATCACCCAGTTCAAATGGACAGATGGAGAATTCCTACTGTTCTTCTCGAGTGATGAAAGCTACAACAACATCAACAAAGATTAACAAAAATTTCTTTAAAATGTATAAAACAAAGTTACAAAAAAGCATAAGAAATGGACGACAGAATTGTGAGTTATTCAAAGATAAAGTCTATTCCTTCTATCTGGACTTTCGGAAAAGGCATTTTAGTGAATTTATTTATACTGCGGAAATGTAGAAACATACTCAGAATTGTCAGAGTTAGGAAAGATCAGAATTAAGATTATTCATCTGAATTAGAAATATGAATAGTTGGAGGTTATTTAGAAATGGAATTTTTTGAACAGCTTTAAGTTAAGCTGAAACAAATGTATTAAAATACAACAGTGTACGAATTGCAGCGTTTAGTTAAGATATATCTTAGGTTTCCGGTAACTATCTACACTTGTGAGTAGTCCATCATATTAGGAAATGAAAAACATTTTCTCTCTGTTCTGCTATGTTGTATGAAGTCGAAATCCTTGTCCATAAACAAATGTGTAAATTTGATAACCTACGCGTGATTTCATTAAATACTGAAAGCTGTGGAAATACAGCAAATCAATTCCGAATCTAGACTCTGTAGTTAGCTAAGTACTATTATAGTAGCTGTCATGTGTGTGTGGAGTCATGTGTTTCTATATTACTTTTACTAAGCACCTGTAGTACTCTAAATGTTTATATATATGTACGATTTTTTTGAGCAAAGTTACAAATGAACTACCTGTGGATAACTCCTCTAATTTTAAGCTGATGGACTAGAGGGAAAGCAGCTAGCTAACAATACCTACAGCCAGATTTTGGGTTACGCGCCAAAAGTACCCACCGCCAATTTTTGGGTTACTGTAGTCGTGGCATTTGGCCGTCAATCTTAAAGTGCACTCGTGGCTTAAAAGTGCGGAGAGCAATGTTTTAGACAACGGAACGTGAACCATGAACCACTAGGCCATGTCTGACCTCCGTCCCACAAAAGACTTGCTCTTGGCTGTTTGGTACTGTGCGTTATCAAAGATGTATTTGCATTGTAAAATTTCAAGAATATATATATATATATATATATCGTTAATGGCGTAATTTGTTTATCTCAAAAGTTGTTTGGTTAGATTACGTCATTAACGTAGTGAATATTCACAAATATGTGGGGAGGAAGGTCCTCGTCCAATTATCTGGTTCTATACTAAAATAAAAACAAGAGGGAAACCTCAATAGCTGCGGCTGTAATTATATCTCAAATCGGTTAAGAGATGGAGCAACGAGCTAAAAGTTTGTACTTGAAAACAAATTACTCAGAGCCATTCTATGAGCCGATATGCCACTGCTGAAAATAAAGAGTAGTGTACGGAACAATATATGAGTCGAGTATCAAATTACACCCATAACGAATAGGATGACTAGTCCCATAACACGGCGGTTTTAAAAATTACACTGCATCCGATTTTCGAATATTAATTAACGTTTGATGGGGAAAATGTGGAGAATTATCTGATAAACGATACCTTATCAATAGAATGGCTGCATAAGAATAGCGCTACGTAGATAGATGGTTAGATATTTCCGTCCAGTAGCTAATAACCAGGAAGGAAACATTTAGCTTTTAACCGTGTGCAGAGAAGTATATCGCGTGCAGTAGTCGAACTCTAGCGAAATGAAAAGCAGAGAAGATACTACGTGTTTGAAGGTTGGGTCCTCCAATGTACATAGTATTGCAGCATACTTTGGCGGAAGTGGTAACAGGAATTACTTGTTCTGACATATCGTTATATAACTGTGGAAACTACGAGCTCTTCGCAATATTTCTATAAGTTTGAATCTATTCGATCGTGCTTTTCTGGCTCATGCAAGTTTCCAAGGTTACGAAATTTGATTTTCATACCGCGTGGGAATTCCGGACATTCACAATTAAATATGTTGCAGACTAAACTGAACCTATGGCGTGTAGTAAGCTGTAGACGTTGTCGGAAAGCTCGAGTTCGCTATCTGTGTCTGTTTATTTGTCTAGACTGTATTCGCACGTGTGGAGTTGTACGTATGCTTTTAGCTAGTACAAAAAATGTTTTTCGTTGTTGTGTATATACCTAGATAAAACATTACAAGTTTGTGTCTGATGACATAAGTTCATGATAATAGTTTTGTCTGAGACAACAGAGAGATTCTGGCTACTCACGAACGTGTGCTGTAGTTTATGGTTAAT
>NW_013668037.1:74849-96579 GCF_000517525.1 Limulus polyphemus | reverse complement strand
TTTAACTGCCCATTTAGCACACATAGGAAGTATTTTCTTACATTCTAAAAGTATATTTTTATTACACTTTATGTCTACGCTCTGATTTCTTTCCTGTTCAATGTTTATTTGTAGTTATTGTCGCCATCTAGTATTATACAGCATAGAATTTTATGTCTAAATGAATTTAGTTCACAGTAATATAAAATAGGCCCTTCCAGTAGTTTGTATACGTAGCGCTCCAATCAAATTATTATTTACATTTAATGATTTTTTAGAACTATATAATAGTATTAAATTATTTTAAAACGTAAATAATATCCAGTTATGAAAAACTGCTTTTCAAGCGTGTTCAATCTTTTCGTTCACTAGCGACTAAAATAGATTAATTTTTTTTATTCGCTGCTTTTACTCTCTTAAAGATGGATAGAAAGAACTTCGAAATTCTAGTCAAATTTTAAGTTATAAAGAACTAGTTAATAAGAGTAGTTTTCAGCCCGTTGCTTTGTGTGGGTGATTTTCTCCTTAATTCAGGTTTTTCTAATATTCTTATAAGACTACTGCTTATTTGTAAGTTGTAGTTCGTCCAGTGTCTGATAATATTCTGTGTTGATATTTTTGCTTTTCAAGTTAAAACAGCCACAACCCACAAGCCTTTAGAACCCGACAAAACCTCTATCGTGTGCAAGCGCGAAATTAGCAATAGAGTCGCAGTCGAATGATTTCTGACTCCGTTTTCTCTTTTTATCTTTAATAGGTTTAAATAATAATTGAAAATTTTAACCCTGTTTTTACCAATGTTTAATGCAGATTTCATCCCCTAATTTCTGCCACTTAGTTCTTTTTTCAGCAATACTAGACTATATTAAGTATAAATCGGGGGAAAAATGACGAAAATAATGTAAAACGTATTTCAACACGTATTCATCCTTAATAATAATTAAAGTACAACGTTTCGACCTTCTTACTTCGATCATCATCAGGTATAAAATAACGTTTCTTTAATTCAACTAAAGAATATTCTAATCCAGGGGTGGAAGAAGCATTTTTGGACTGGTCGAGCAACTCAGAATAGTATGCAAATCATTCCAGTGGAGGATCTGGGGGCATGCCCCCGAGGAAAAGTTTGAAAAATAGGTGCTTCGAGATTGAATTTTGTGCTAATTTTACAATAATTTATTGAAAGTATTAATAATTTACAAGCACTTCTTTACGATTCACAAAAATAGGTGCTCACTGGCACTTATACTCACCATAACTGTAAGCAAGCACAAGCATGTACACTTGTAGATTACACATGTGATTTATTATGCATTGTTATATCGTCTATCTATTTACCTAGAAACAATTTTTGAAGTGCAAGTTAAAGTTTAAAAAGCCCTACAGTTAATGTGACAAAATATTGTTTCGGATGCTGACCAGTCTGCCGGACCTGCTCCGGCGTACATGTAATCGCGAGAAATAACAACCATGAGATGAGCATACACTATTATTATCAATCGGAACATCGCTCAGGCTTTTCCATCATACCTAGCTAAAACACTTGCGGATGTAACAGAAGAAATACTCATCGATTTGATGGGTTTTGGTGATTCGGCTCCGGTGGAGAACATGTATTATCACGTAAAAAAATAGATCCAGCAATTTTGCAAATGCTACATTTTTCACTTTTCAATAAACTTGTTGTGCTTTATGATATTTACCTACTAAATTATATTTTTTGTCAAGAAAACTGGATATATCAAATGATATCAAACCAGAGGCGTATATAGCATGTTACGGCCACATAACCCCATAGCAAAACTATAATTTGGGTCCTGTTTACTGCTCTCTGTTTTAATCAATTAGTTAATTTCGAATTGTGGATGTAGTGCGATATGTACACAATAACACATAAACATATGTTTGCGTGCAGGCAGTGTGATAAGAAATAGTAATGTTATGATCACTACGATAGTATATATGCCACTGTTTCAAACTCTTTACGAAAATATTCACCATCTCTAATATAACCCTTTGGCAGCAATACGCATGCGCATGATGTAAGCAAGACAATAGTCCAAATTCTATCTTTTTGTATTATTCTCGTAATTTGCTCGTATTAAGCAAGATATTTTAGGAAATATTACCGGTTTTTTTTTGGGGGGGGTATCATAACAATGTAGTATGATTTATTTCATTGAGTGAAGGTGATTTTGTTTGCGAACGTGTTTTAACTCAAAAACACTATTGCTTATGGTGTTAGTAGCTTCACCTTCGGTCTTTCAGTTTGAGTCACGTGATCTAGAATAGTTCAAACATGGCTTCTAATTGCATCCGAAAGTGTCTTTACTTACGGCGGAAAAGCCTGAGTGACATTCCAATTGTATTATTATGATGTAGGTGAATAAAAACAGGGAATTAATCTAAACTAGTTAGGTTGTCATTAATTGAAAACAGAATAGGATAAAGGTATAAAAAACAAATAATTTTATAGAACACATAACTGATATACAATGCTAAGGTATAGAAAATACAACCAGAAAGAAGATTGAGTGTTATTTTATTAAGATTGTTGTGGTTTTATATACAAAGTTTCTTTTATCTAGAGTTCTGTTTGGGATTTTTCTTTTGTTAAAATTGTGATGTTTGAGAGAGAGATTGCGTGTCCTGTAATTACGCTATGTTGACGTGTTGCGAAGGGGTAAAAAGTGTTTAGTTTTGTATCAGTTTATAACGAACGTCCCATGTCTTTATAAGTGTTTACTTTGACATGACACTTGATTTTACCAGTATAAGAGGCCTTATAGTCTCCAAAAGACTATAATATACGAGCCATGAACAATGATGGGTTGTGATTTGTCTGTGTAAAAAAAAAAAGGTTTGAAAGTTATTTTCAAATTATCTTGAGGGAAATTACATTTTAGACTATATTAATAACGTTGTTCTTGTTTCACGCGATTAGAAGTTTAGAACACATTTTGGTATTTGCTGTAACGTTCCAATTTAGAAACCAGCAAATGGCAATTTAAATAAAAATATTTAAATTACTAATATATATATATATATATATATATAAATATTTGAGTTCTACTCAGAAGAAGCCATTGTTTTTAACTGTAAACTTTATTTGACCTTGCTTACAAAAACTAATATCACAGAAACAGTTGCAACTGTTAACAATATTATTATAAGCTTTCGAGTGATTAACATACTGTGTTGGGATCCCTCAGCTGGCCAGTTTACAGTGTTATAATGCTTAAATCCGGAACCTGGCATGGCCAGTTGGTTAGGGCTCTCGACTCGTAATCTGAGGGTTGCGGGTTCGAATCTCCGTCCCATCACACATGCTTGCCCTTTCAGCCATGAGGGTGTTATAATGTGACATTCAATCCCACTATTCGTTGGTAAAAGAGGAGCTCAAGAGTTGGCGGTGGATGGTGCTGACTAGCTGTCTTCTCTCTGGTCTTTCACTGCTAAATTAGGTATGGCTAGAGCAGATAGCCCTCATGTAGCTTTGAACAAAATTCAAAACCAAACTAAACAAAAAAATCTGGGATTCTATTTCTCGTGGTGGACAGAGCAAAAATAACCCCTTATGTAGCTTTGCGCTAAAATAAACAATCTGTGTTATATATGAATCTTAATTAATATAAACTGAATTAATTACATGGAAAGTTAACAAAAACTGTAACGATTGAGCTTAAGGTATTAACAATACCCTAATCAGCAGCACTGTTAGTACGTCAAGTAGAAATAGATTTAAAAAGTAGAAAATAATTTGATTTGTGAAGTAGGCTTTGCATCTCACTAATGATAGTTTTGCACATGCATACAAGATAGGTTTTGTAACAGATTCTAGATGCTTGTGAACATTCACCCTTCATAGTCATTTGGGGATTTGAATGTTAGGGGATTTGAATAAAATTATTAGTACAATATTTGCACACGAAAACTCGTTGATTAAAAACCAGATTAGAGTTTTTTTCTTCCTGTATATTGTTTTAACGTTGTTCTTTCTATAGCGAGTTCTATTAAATTATCTAGTGGAAAAATTCAACGTTCCACCCATGTAAGGATAATAGATTACTTTATTTCCTCCTTTAATGTTTCTACCAGATAGAACATTTGAACACTTTCGTAAATTGTTATAGGCCTACGTTACAAATGATGTTCAAACCCTTCTAATAAAACTAGAACTAACGTAAAATGTAGGTAACCTTTCTGAAAAGAAATATTCACACAATGAGATTTTAAACAATCTAGAGTCAAAGGACCAATATTTCAAAAAAGTGAGCTTTCAGTCTTAATCCAGATGAACGCCTTCATTTGCAGAGTGAAGACTTTAGTAGTAAAAGAGAATTCTCTGACCCAAAAAGTCCATTGCAATAAATTCAGACCACATCTGTTCATTCCATTAACAAGATAATAAACAAGGATTTGAAGTTGATGAAGACTTATTAGCTTCTAGTAATACATTGAAATCAGCATCTGTTTTCATAAGAAAGATGGTCGAATAAACTGGGATGTCTAGCAATTCCATTTGAATACCTACCTTTCAATTTCCCCTACTGCAGTTTCAATGGAGAGAAATTATAGTTACAGTAGAGTTGGGTTGTTGGGAGTCTTAGCCACATTTGACATCTTCATTTTTCGGCTTCCTAGACACTCTTCAGAACTTAGAGGAATTCTTCAGCTCCGGAGGAACTGATTTTTCAGTCTCTGACATGGGTTTTTAAACTAACTTTTCTCCATATTATCTTGACCCACTAAATACGACACAGCATCACCCACAAGTAGTCCTGTGTTCCTATTAGATACTTTAGGGGAATTGCCAGGCTAATCCAAAACCATAACCAGAACTCTCAAGTAATTGGTTATAGATAAGTGGTGTTAGCCTGTGACCTATTCACTTGTACTGCTACACCCATGTTCTGTAACTGATATCAAAGTGCCAATATTACTCACTAAACCAAACTTTTTCATAGCTTTCTTAGTTCTAAGGGCTGAGGTCAGTAATCCATCATCCTGTCACAAGTACTAGTGCACTCATCTTGTTTCTAGGCAATGTTTTTTATGTAACTAGGCTTCTGACCTTGTTTACTAGTTCTCAAGCTCATTTCACAAGCTTATTTCACAACACAGGTGTCTTCTTGTCACCTCTTTTTATATATCCTTGGTTACTTACTTAGACTTAAAGAACTGTTAAAACTTTTAAATTCTTTTTTATGCATCTTCAACTAATAAAAACCTGAAGCAATTGTAAAATTTCCTCGAAAATTTTGTAGTTGCTCCACTCATATATTAGTCCAGAATAGCTTTTATTGAAAATTGGACTATAGAGAAAGAACAAATTTTCAACCAACAAGACTGTCAAGATGCAGTGGTGGTTGTGATTGTTTGAAAGCAAAGCCACATTGGGCTATCTGCTGTGTCCACCATGGAGAATCGAACCCCAGAGATTTCATTGTAAGTCCATAGATTTAATGCTGTTCCACCAGGAGACTTTTGAGATGCAGTAATAATAAAAGTCTTGAAAGTGCTATTTTATTATTCCTAGGTTTTGTGTATTACTTTATTTTTTAAAAGCAGAAAACAACAACAACAAACTTATTTTTATTATTTTATAGTTTCACAGTTCACAGTCTGGACATGGCTTAGTGGTTAGAGTGCTGTGAATCAGGGTTCATGGTTTGCAGCCTTTTGCACTTTAGAGCCATGATCACTCTATAACAGCGATGATCAAACCATACTATTTAGTAAGACAAGAGTTGGGTGCTGTTGACTAGCTGTCGTTCCACTAGTTTATGACTTCAGAATAAGGGATTGCTATGCATAGATAGCCTTTTGTGTGGTTTTGCGAGAAAAGCCTGAAACATACTAAGTTACAGTTTAAACTATAGTAAACCGAATTAAATTATTGCTAAAATGTACAGCACTGAAGAATTTTTAATGCACGGACTTGCAATATACTTCACCATATTTAAAATTAGCATTTCTGAGTTTATGTGTAGATGATTAAAGATACATATTTAAGTGTTGTTTAATGTTTTTTATTTTTCTTAATTTAGTGACTATTGTATCTCATAAGATATTGAGAACCCTTTACTAGGACTGTACCAAAAGTAGTGGTGCACCTGCACAGAGTAATGACTAGTCTCGTAGGGGGCGCGAATTTGCACAAAGCTATTCGAGGGCTATCTGCACTAGTCATCCCTAATCTTGAAATGACAGATTAGAGGGAAGGCAGCAAGTCAACACCATCCATCACCAACTGTTAGACTATTTCAGCAATGAATAGTAGGATTGACTGCCACATTATAATGCCACCAAGGCTGAAGGACGAGCATATTCGTCCAGGCCCACCGAGAGGGCGAGGATACCAGGGGAAGGTCCCCAGAGCCCAGAAGAGAATGGAAATAAGATATAAAAAATCTATATAAATAATGCACTTGCGTTTGTCTGTCCATAACGTTTCTCGTAAATTTCTCAGTCAAACGCTACATATCTCATATTGTTAAAAAGGCCTTTGTCCGAGGAGTCCCGATTGTATATTGGCTTTTCCGTTCAGAATAACCTTACCTGTTTTTTGCTTAGTTAAACTTTTCAGTGCAGCAAGTATGATACACTGTGGCACAATGTTGTTGCCAACGCTTGATGACTGGCTTTGATTTAAACTTTAGTTTTCCATTTGCAAAGTATTTCCAAAACAGAAATGAGCATTACACTAAATATAATTTTTATGAGCTTTCTGGACTTATTTAAGTCTAAAATATGCATGCGCAGTTCATTGAAAACCATATGCTTATCACTTTGTGAGCATAAATTCAGACATTTCTGCACAGTGAGTTAAGTTTGTCTCGATTACAAATTTAAATTTACTTTACTTTGCAATAATTTTGCTGTGGCTGTTTCATAGACTGCTCTAAACACCTTTTAGCTATTTTTTTAATTCGGGTTTTATTCTTCCTTTTATGAGTTTTTTGTTTCAACTCTGAAACTGCATCATACACTGAACACTCATAACTGTTTCATACTATGTATACTATTAAAAATACCATTACTTTATTTTATTATTTACTTTACTCGTAGTTTTATTAAATAAAGTTAAGTTAACGCGAGTTTATTTGTCCAAAATGTTTTTCAAATAGACCAGGATTTATCGATCTATCACAATGCCTGCAATAAAGTGGAGCTTAAATGGCGTGCATGAAAATGATAGAATAAGGAAAATTCAAGCGAAGGGCATGAAAACTACCGCGAATGTTTTGCGGGTCGGGATTAGCAATAAAGTAATTGATTAAATAACTGTGAAGGGGTTTAACGTAGTAAATATAAATATTATAAACATTATCATTCGTTGCTGACAGTTAAAATATGCACTGCTACAACCAACATCAATTAGAAGACAAAGGTACAGTGTATGAGATAATACTATGACTACCACACTATGCTAATACAAATTGATGTCGTGTAATTCACCCTATATACCCCTTCCCCCAAGCTTCTAGAAACACTTGTAAGTTACGTGTGTAATTATCAAAAGTTGACCATGAGGAATTTTTATGTTGTATCCCTGAACTGTGAGATTTTTCAACACATTTTTGATAATTTATTGTGCGTAATCCAATGAAGGGTTATCTTAGTTTTCGATTTGAATAACCCTCTTATGTGGTGGTCACAATGTTGCTGTGCATTCTGGCTCTGAGTAAAGCAGTCCAACCCACGTCATCGTACTTTCTTAGTTATATAAATTTGCTTTTGATCGATATTAACATAGAATATTAGGGTAAATTATCATATTATAAACTAAGTGTGATAGTTGTTCAATTTAAAGTTTTATGTTATTATGAAAGTTGTGAGAGAGGCGTAGACTTGACTTGACTTTCTCAAAAAATGTTTCGTTAAGATTTGACAGACTTTGTAATCACCATGAAAAATACGAAATATTTCTAAATTACCCATTTTTT
Organism: Limulus polyphemus; assembly: GCF_000517525.1. Taxonomy (NCBI): domain Eukaryota; kingdom Metazoa; phylum Arthropoda; class Merostomata; order Xiphosura; family Limulidae; genus Limulus; species Limulus polyphemus. The sequence continues at coordinate 88,651 of NW_013668037.1, read as the reverse complement.
CTTTCTAGAATGACTTCAGATTATATCTAAAAACTACATTTGTTTACCCTGAATAGCGTATGGCTTGTCACATTTTATATATATTTTTCTCTTTGAACTGCCTATAACTAAAACACTCGGCGAGTGCTCAGCCCAATCTACCGTATTTAATTACTTAACTTGCGGGCTTGCGCACGTTCAGTGCCAGTCCTAGTGAAATTTAAGCTTTAAGCTTTTACAATCATGCTTCTGGTACACTAAATAATTTTTATTTATTTAAAAATGCAAGTAAGAACACAGAATAATAGGAAGCAAGAAGCCAACAATATCCGATAAGTATTGTTACGACAGCGGAAGTCACGTGACGCTGGTAACACGTCATGAGTTTCTAGAAGGATCATGACTGTTCTTTGGCAACTCTAGTGTTTCCCAGACGCCCTCTATTTTTGTATATAAGCCCGGCAAATAAAGCGGAGATGAAGAGTGACGGCATAGAGAATTGCAGATAGAGACAGATAATCGAGTCAAGTCGTAAGTAAAGTGCGTGAATAATTGTGAATTATAGCGTGTGTTTAAGTTAAGGTGACTGTGGAAATTAAATGTATTGCAAAGTTGTATTGAGAAAGAATAAACTAGTTTTATTTAAGAAAGGACTTGTATCGCTGAAGTTTCTTGGAAAGAATTTCTACGGGAAATTAACAAACGAACAGAGACATAACACTATTATAATTTAACTGGCTTTCTAACTATTGCATACGTGCCTTAAAATCCACCAGATACTCTATCTGAACAGTTACACGGAAATGTTCAAACTGAGCTATGTTTTTTTCATCATGAAAACATGAATTCATGCACAATTCATAGATTAAAACTTTGTCTTTCTATGGGATATAAATTTGAAGAGGTAAAACATCAAAATTATGTATTGGCTAATTCTAGAATAGAGTATGTTAGAGGTGAGTTCCATGAGTACGCGTGTGTGCGTTTTTATAGCAAAGCCACATCAGGTTATCTGCTGTGTCCACCGAGGGCTCCAGTAGACAAAGACGATTCAATCGAAGGAAAATTATATTTCTTATGGGAATATCCGTATGAAAGTATTATAAATTTACGTTAAACTTTGTATTTTAAAAAGGTGTGATAGGAACTTATCAAGGACAGAAGAGTAGTTAGAGAACTTACGTCACGATTGTCATATACGGTTAGTTTATGATTTTATTTAAATATTTCTTAGAAAATTAAGACATTAAAACTCATATATATATAATAAAACAATTTGATTTCTTTTCTACGTTTGGATACCTAGTTTGTTCATACAAGCCAATAGTAACGAGGTTCATTTTGATTTTGAATGGAAGTCTACAAAAGATGATTACATGTGCTCTTCACTCTAACCGAAGTGAGAGGATTAAGCATGTTTCTAGACATCATGTCACCAATAACAGGTCAGCGGGCCGACTGTCACTTGAACAGTAGAAGCTGGTAAGCTGCACGTAAAATGGACTTCCTCTTGGTTGTAAGTTTCCAATATTCTTGTTAAAATAGCCAGTATAGTATGGTTTATTATGTACGGAAAAATACGCATATTAAGTAGCACACATATATATATATTCATACCTATACTGTATCATTTTTCATTAAGTAATTTCATTATTTTTTGGCACAAGAAGAGTGAAAATGCTTGAATCTTTCTTAGTTATAGTTATCATTAACGTTTTAGATATATAAACCTAGAACTCAGTTTGCTGATTGAATATATATTGATGACTTGAAGATATCAAAGATTTTTTCAGCTTAAAATCCTTTTCTAATTGAGGAATGTCTCAACAACATAAACATAAATCTGGTGCACAAAAGAGGAAATTCAAGCAGCAAAAAGAATATGTTGAAAGTAGAGGAAGGCAAACTCTTTTTTGTTGTTGGTTTTGAAATGAAAAGTGAAGATCAGTTCAAAGTTTTCCATTCAGGATCTGGAATCAGTAATCACCATGAAATATGTGCTGTTACGTCTAATAAATCGACTAAGCATGCTAAAATGTCAAATGATGCTAATAAGAATAACAATGATAAGCTCACTTCATATTCTGTTACAGAACAGCAAAGCGACTAGCTATGGTCAAGTGTAACCACCAATGGAGGTGTACGATCGAAAAAGGTTCCTGAAAAACTACAGTAGCTCAGTGGCTTTGTTGGTACCTTAACTGATGACAGTGTGTCAGCTGAAACCTTGTGCTAGTTGTTAGACCTGGGCCTCTACAACACTCTAAAGTCTTTGCCATAAAATGGTGACTACAGTAAACGTGATTAGCTAGTTTGGAGTAATATTAGGCAAGCTTTGTACTGTTTTCCATGTCGACTTTTCGCCAAGACCCCAGTTGCATCACGCTCTACAATTACAACTTCAAAAGGCTGGCCGTTAACAACAGGCTGGATGAAACTTTATGATAGGCTCCCAGAGGATGAGAGAAATATTCATCGTAAGAAACGTTATAATGAGTAGCGTGAGCTTGAGAGACGTTTGGAGCAAACTCCTTTGTTGATTTGCAGCTTGAAAATAATATTCTTTCAAAAGCAGCCAAATTGAAGGATATCCTAAAGAGGATTATAAATCTTGTCCTTTTCTTGGGGGGAAGAGAGGTTTTGGCCTTTTGTGGATCATCACAGAGGATTGGTGCGCCTGATAATGGGAAGTTTATTTAGGAATAATTGAGTTACTCATTCATTACGATCTAGTTCTGAGGGAGTGTGTAGAGAGAGTTGCAGAATCTCATTGAGCAGGTTACCGTCTTTAAGCCGACTACTTGTCAGGTGAGTCCCAGGATAAATTCATAGCAACACTATTTTAGAGGAAAGACTTGCAGCAAAATACTTTGTCATCATAGTAGATACAGCACCTGATTCATCTTATCAAGAGCAGACAACTTTTATTCTGAGATTTGTATCCATACCTTCCGTTGTCGTTCAAGAAAGGTTTGTAAGATTTATTTATTGTAATAGGAAAGCCGTAGCTGATATTTTTAATCTGAAACTTGATTGCTTAGCTGATCATGAGGTACAAATAATGGATTGCAGTGCCCAAGGATATAACAATGGGTCCAACATGGCTGATGAATATAATGGTGCTCAAGCTGTATTATTAAAAGTTAATCCCCTGGCTAAATTCTCATCATGTGCTTGTTATATTCTCAATCTTTGTGGAGCACAAGCTCAGACATTTTTTGGAATAGTTCAAAAGCTTTACAATCTATTTAGTTGTAGCCCACAACAATGGAGCATTCTTCATGGACTTTCGGGAACACTATGGACAGACAGAGTGCATAGTGTCAAGCCTTTTAAAGTTCATCTTCCTGAGATTCTGGATGCACTACCAGAAATTATTCAAATCAATCTTACATCTCAAACAAGAACTGAAGTCAAATTATAACTGGCTATGTGCAGTCATTTTCTTGCATCTTGATGGCTGGAATCTGGTTAAGGGTACTTGTGATCATCGATCAGCGCAATCAGATATTGCAGGCCCGCAAAGCTACTTTTGATATTAAAGTGAGCAACACTGAAAGACTGTTGACTGATTTAAAAAAACATCGCGTGAACATTGAAGCTCAATTCTTAATGAGGCTAAATTAGTTGCAAATAATATGAATCTTCAGCTACAACAGCCTGCAAAACGGAAAACACTTTCCAAGTATTTTCATGATAAAAATAAAGATGACCTCTTGCCTAATTGTGAAGAAAATGAGTCTGTAGATGAAACAAAATTCAGAAGAACCACGTTTTGTAAGGTCATAGATTCTGTTATTTCTGTGCTCACTACAATAGATAGAGAAGCCATTGATATTAATCAAACTTTTTCTTCTTTGTGGCGATATCTAGATATACCAGGAAGTTTGCTACCAAACATAGATCTGATGTGTCAGAAGACTTAGTGGAAGAAGTGAAACATCTAAAGGCCATCCACAAAGCTAACTTTGGTGATACTGCATTAAATCCTTTAGATCTTCTAAACAAACTGCACAAATTCAAGATGCGTCAAATTTCTCAAATGTTTCTGTAGCCCTTCGCATTTTCTTCACAATTCTAGTCACAGATACAGGAGGGGAGAGATATTTTAGCAAGTTAAAACTGATAATAAAAGTATCTGCGCTCCAACATTTCCCAAGATCGACTATCAGATCTGGGAACCCTTGGAATTGAAAACCAGTTAACTCATACTTTGGATTTCAGCAGAATCATTGATCACTTAGCTAGACAGAAAGCAATGAAAGTATAATGAAAATCATACAGTAAACAATTGTCTGTCTTAATGATGATAAACCCACTTTTGTATTAAAATAGAATAAGACTATAAACCAGATTCATATTCAACCAGTTCTAGTTTATTTTGCTATTAAATAACTAATATGTGTAAGTGTAAGTAAGTATTGTTTTCATATATTCACCATATTAAACAAACATAAAACTCATTGTACGAGCATTTTTTTTCTCTCTTTATATATTTTATTCATTTATTCAATAAAATTCTTTCATCAGTGCATTTTGTGATTTTATTCTAGGCAACAATGTGTTTGGGTGTTAGTGCATTTGGCAGTTGTATAGTGATAGAATTAATAATTAATTCTTTAAAATAGTTTAGTCCATTTTCATCTGAGTGGTTTATTGAAATGTTATTAATAGTGACTTAGACATATATTTTATTTGCCTGTGATGTATACAACGAATAAAAAACATATAATAAAATATTGATTAAACACACCTTGTGTTATAAAATAAGCCTACAGCTTCATAATTACCCATAAATTGCTTTATTTAATTAAGGCAAATTAGCGATTAACAAATCAACATCAATACTGTTTTTACGAATCTTCAAAATATGATGTCCAATTGTAAAATCTATAATAGAAACACAATAGATTAGTAGGATACATATGCCATGGTAAATTTATCAAGATGGTATGTAACAGTGCATGCTTGTAATCCAAGATATGATAAATTATCCTATTAAGGGATAACAAATTTCAGCTTGTTGACAGTCAGTTTGTACATACATATCTGGGTCCGGGGGAGGGGAGGGCGAATATAACAATCTTTCCCTAGGACTCGTGGCTGAAATGTAGACTGCGAGTTGGACACGCCAAAGTCTATCAGGTATGGTAAGGATAGATTATTATTATTATTATCATTATTTTTAGATTGTATATCATGTTGAATGCGCTATCATCGGTCGGAACTGCTCAGTTATTTACTTTCCAATATGTTTACATGGGATTTACAGTTGTTGTGCTAATTAATGTTCGCCAAAATAATTTATATGAATGAAATATGGAATCTTTATTCTTAAAAACTACCGATTAGTAATCTAAACAAGCCTGAATAATAGTAAAATTCATGTATGTACACAGAAATAAGATCCTAGCTTTTCCTGTGATAAATAAACATTCCCACTGGGATAGATCACTTGATCAGGCTATAAATTGTGTTACTGTGATAATTAAACATTCCTACTGAGGTAGAACACTTGACTAGGTTATGTACCGTGTTACTGTGATAATAAAGCATTGTTACTGTGATAAACATTCCTACTGTGTCAGAACACTTGATCAATTATGTGTTGTGTTACTGTGGTAATTAAACGTTCTTACTGGGGGTAGAACATTTGATATATTATACATGGTATTACTGAAGTATGTGAAAATTAAACATTCCTACTGGGATAAAACACTTGACCACGTTGTGTATTGTATTGCCCTGATAATTAAGCATTCCTACTGAGGTAGAACACTTGACCAGGTTATGTATTGTGTTACTGTGATAATTAAGCATTCCTGCTGGAGTACAATACTTTACCAGGTTGTGTATTGTGTTACTTTGATAATTATACATTCCTATTTTGATAGAACACGTAACAAGATGTATTGTATTATTGTATAACTAATTACTGTTTTTGGAATAGAACATTTGACAAGATATATTGTGTTATTGTGATAACGAAACGTTCCTACTGGGGTAGAACACTCGATCGGGTTATGTATTGTGTAACTGTAAAAATTAAGCATTCTACTTGGGATAGAACATTTTATAAGGTTATTTATTGAGTTAGATAACTAAGCATTCCCAGTGAGGTAGAACACTTGACGAGGATATATATTGTGTTATTGTGATAATTAAACATTCCTACTGCGATAGAACACTTGACCAGGTTATACATTCTTTTTCTGCGATAATTAAGCATTCGTACTAGGATAGAACACTTGACAAGATGTATTGTGTTGCTGTGATAATTAAACGTTCCTTCTGGGATGGTTTGTGCCACTTTAGTAGTTAAGCATTTATATAAAGTGTTAAGAACCATTTCGTTTACATTAAATATGGAATCTACAGTTGTCACTCTTGGGCAGGTCGTGCACTGTGTTCCTATAAAGCCTGTGATGATTAAGGGTTACAAGTGGGACATAATACTTAGCCAGACTATATATTGTGTTACTGTGATGATTAAACATTCCTACTGGATTAGATAATTTGACCAGCTTATGCATTGTGTTACTGTGATAATTAAACTTTCTTACTGAGGTAGGACATTTGACCATATTATGTATTGTCTTATTGAAGTCTGTGATAAATAAACATTCCTACCGGTGTAGAACACTTGACCAGGATATGTATTGTGTTAATGTGATAATTAAGCATTCCATTTGGGAAAGAACACTTGTTCAGGTTATGTAATGTGTTGGTATGATAATTAAGCACTCCTACTGCGGTAGAACACTTGACCATGTTATGTAATTCGTTACTGTGAGAATTAAGTATTCCTACTGGGGTAGAACACTTTATTAGGTTATGTATTGTGTTACTATGATAATTAAGCATTCCTAGTGGGAGGGAACACTGAGACAATGTGTACTGTGTTACTGTGGAGTTAAGCATCCCTACTTGGACAGAATACATGACAAAATGTATTACTTACTCAGATGATCAAACATACCTACTGAGATAGAACACTTTACCAAGTTAAGTATTGTTATACAGTGATAATTAAGCATCCCTACTGGGATATAACACTTGACAAGAAATATTGTGCTACTCTAGTAGTTAAGTATTTATATAAGAATTTTTCTAGAACCATCTAGTTTGCATTATATGTAGAATGTACAGTTATCATGCTTGGATAGGGCATGCATTGTGTTACTATAAAGTCTGTGATGATTAAAGATTACCAATGAGATAGAACACTTCACTAGCTTATATACCGTGTTACTGTGATAATTAAGCGTTATTACTGAGGTAGAACATTTGACCATATTATCTATTGTGTTACTGTGATAATTAAGCATTCCTGCTGTGTTAGAACACTTGACCAGGTTAGATATTGTGTTAGTGTGATAATTAAACATTCTACTAGTAAAGAACACTTAAACATGTTATGCATTGTGTTACTGTGCATATCTACTCAGATAGAACACTTGACCATGATATGTGTTGTTTTACTGTTATAATTAAGCATTAGTACTGGGGTAAAATACTCGACCACATTATGTATTGTGTTACCGTACTAATTAACAATTCTTCTGGTATACCATGGAAATTGATCGCTTTCCAGAATAGTGTATAATTATCATTTCCGACGCAAAGTATTCATAGGGATCTATAACTTCTAGAACAGGGATATCATTTGTACTTGCCCCCCTCCAGTAGCACAGCAGCATGTCTGCGGACTTACAACGCTATAAATCGGGTTTCGATATCTGTGGTGGGCAGAGCACAGATAGACCATTGTGTAGCTTTGTGCTTAACTTCAAATAACAACATAACATTTGTACTTAATGGCATTGGAAAACAAGGGAATGCAGATCAACTTGTGGAACAAGACCATCCAGAGAGAAACCTGAAATAAATCATATCCCAGCCGTAGTAAGGAAAGTGCATCATATTGTAGCAGATGATTCTCAAAAACACAAAAATCAGTGGCAGAAGCCGTCCACGTGGCCCTAGCGACAATTCTCAAATTAATCACAAAGGATCTCCGCCTGGAAAACAACAAAAGTCACGAGTATAGAAGTTGCTTCCACGACATATCCATTCAACCGTTGCAAACCATAACGATGAAGTCGCATAAGGATTTTTATGCGTTCGTACTGTTGTTTTACAATGGAAACTACAATGCAGGGCTATTGTCAGATAGAGCATGACTAGACTGGCGATATATACTGTAACATAGACTGGCGATATATATACTGTAGCAACGTGGTGAGGCTCAAAAATCGTTGTACTCTTATGTACAAACGACCATATATGATTGTACATACTGTAACGACGTGGTGAGGCTCAAAAATCGTTGTACTGTTATGTAATGTAACCTCTGTACAAACGACCATATATGATTGTATATACTGTAACACGTGGTCAGGCTCAAACATCGTTGTACTGTTATGTAATGTAACCTCTTTACAAACTACCATATATGATTGTATATACTGCAACAACGTGGTGAGGCTCAAACATCGTTGTACTGTTATGTAATGTAACCTCTGTACAAACTACCATATATGATTGTATATACTGTAACAACGTGGTCAGGCTCAAACATCGTTGTACTGTTATGTAATGTAACCTCTTTACAAACTACCATATATGATTGTCGGGTCATGCAAGTTCTTTTTGCATTAATTTTAATTGTTAACTATAGGATGCTGTTATACGTGTTTTATTTTGATAATGAACCATATTAAGGAAATAACGTTATATGTTCGTTGACTTTAGATAATAGCTATATTACGGATAGGACTTTATAAGCTCGTTTAATTCTTATAATAAACTTTATTAAGGATAGGACGTTATAAGCTTGACTTTTGATATTAAATCATATTAAGGATAGGACGTTATAAGCTTGACTTTTGATAATAAATCATATTAAGGTTAGTATGTTATAAGCTTGACTTTTGATAATAAATCATATTATGGATAGGACGTTATAAGCTTAACTTTTGATAACAAGTCATATTAAGGATAGGATATTATAAGGTTGTTTAATTCTTATAATAAACCGTATTGAGGATAGGACGTTATAAGTTTGACTTTTAATAATAAACCATATTAAGGATTGGATATTATATAATTGTTTGATTTTGAAAATAAGCCACAGTAAGGATTAAATGTTATAAGTTTGTTGTCTTTTGGCAAATAATTATAGTAAGAGATAGTAAACAGTATCTAATAACGAATAAACATTTATATAAAAAACAACTAAAAACAAAACAAGAGGGAATCTTCAATAGCCGCGGCACTTGAAATTATTTCAAGCAGGGTTAGAGTAAATTAATCTATGAGACTTTTGTTTCCGTTTTCATTAGCTATATTTTTGTGCTCCAGCAATACCAAGGGTGAGGCGCACGTATACCCGATTCAATTTTATTATTCATCAGGATATCTACCAGCCTACGCTCAAATTGAAATTCTTTTAGGAAGCATTAGTATAAGTTAATGAATGAGACATTGGGCGTGGTTAAATACACCAATCGAAAGGGTTTCACCTCCTGAGTCCAAAACTGTAACTGGATCAATGAGCTATGAGCTAAAAGTTTATACTTGAAAAAAAAATTGAAAAAAAATGACTCAGAGCCGTTTTATGAGCCGCTCGGTCGCGGCTAAAAATAAATCGGTTGTTATCTTTTAATTATGTATATGTAGAGTAAAATATATAGGCGTGAAAATCAAAATAAGTAACATTGCTGATGAAGAGAATCAACAACACTATAGAAACAAGTTTAACTTACTTTTCGTAAGATATGCTATGCCCAGTATAAAAATGTTCACATACAGTTGATCACCAAGGAGTCAGGGGTGACTAACGTTGTTGAAGGGTAAGGGAGGGTCAAAAAATCATGTTGAAACTTTACTTTAGGTCACTGATAAGAATTTCTCTTTTAGACCGCGGGTATTTGTTTGTTTGTTTTAGAGGAAAGTCACATTGAGCCATCTGCTGTGTCCACCGCGGGGAATCGAACCCTAGGTTTTAGCGTTGCAAGTCCATAGACTTATCGCGTCCCCCCATGAGATAACCACGAGTAAGAACATTTCTTTTAGACCACGGGTAGGAACCTGTCGTTTAGCGGTCTGGCATGGCTTGGTGGTTAGGGCTGTCGACTCACAATCTGCGTACCGCAAGTCTGAATCCTTCAATTTGGAACAGATAGCCCTCGAGTAGGTTTGCGCGAAATACTACTCGAGGGCTTTCGTTTAGGACACGGGTAACAATCTCTCTTTATTACCTCAATATTTTACTATCACACCTTCTTTAGGAGCTATCCATAACTACAAGTTGAAATTAGCCAGTTAAAACTAAATTGGATACATTGTAGAGGTATAGTTTATTATTTTATTTTCATTGATAGAAATCTAATCAAAAACACCTTAGGTGTGAAAAAAAGGTGCGACCAAAAAATTGAGTGTGCGACTTAAAGGAATGAAATAAAAATTGGCAGCCACACTGGTAGCTCCACTTAGAGCATTGATAAGAATTTTACAGCAAACATTCATTAATTAGTTACCCAGGCCGGTGTTTTTTTCTTTTGTTGTTCAACTTGGGGCATGATGATGGGTAAAACAAAATCACTATACACTACAGTGAGTCTTCAGTTTGCGTTAAAAAATGGTTAAGACTAAGATTTCAAAGTAAGTACAAACATGAGTCCAAAATATTTGTCATGTAAAAAGCTTTGGTATTATCTGGTAGTTTCAACTAGCTAATCATGAGCTGTACAATTTTGTCAATCTAACACAGTTGTTAGTGCTGCTATTAAAAAGCAGAAGAAATGTACCCTAACACAGTTGTTAGTGCTGCTATTAGAAATCAGAGGAAATGTACCCTAACACAGTTGTTAGTGCTGCTATTAAAAATCAGAAGAAATGTACCCTAACACAGTTGTTAGTGCTGCTATGAGAAATAAGAGGAAATGTACCCTAACACAGTTGTTAGTGCTGCTATAGAAATCAGAAGAAATGTACCCTAACACAATTGTTAGCGCTGCTATTAAAATCAGACGAAATGTACCCTAACACAGTTGTTAGCGCTGCTATTAAAATCAGACGAAATGTACCTTAACACAGTTGTTAGTGCTGCTACTTGTTGAGAGTTTTACGTCGCAAAGCACCAGGGGTACCTGAGCCAATATTTAACGTGTAAATGTGCATTTATATCATATTTACATACTAAAAAAATGGCATTTTACAGCAATTTGTTCAACCTTTGAACAGTAATTGAAATTAAGAATATTTGATCAAAAATAGGCTAAGGAAACAGATCAGAACTAAAGCAAGTAACATATGTATTAATGAAGACTAGATTTCTTGTTACGTCAAATAAATTATTCCTCTTCGTAGAAGCGACATTTTTGGTCTAATGAGAGCCTATATACCGCATAATTGTGGCTCTCAGCTGGTTTTGGTTTTGATACTCTCCTTCAGCTGTGTTTTTATATGCTCTAATGAGAGCCTATATACCGCAGAATTGTGGCTCTCAGCTGGTTTTGGTTTTGATACTCTCCTTCAGCTGTGTTTTTATATGCTCTAATAAGAGCCTGTATACTGCGGAATTGTAACTCTCAGTTGTTTTTGGTTTGGGTAACCTCCACCTGCTGTGTTATTATATGTATTACATACGCGTACACTAATTACTATGATCCGAAAGTCCTTCATGGGTCAGCAGTAAATTCACTAACTTACAACGCTAAAATTCGGGTTTCGATTCCCCGCGGTGGACAGAGTGCAGATTACCAATTGTGTGGCTTTGCGCTGAAAGAAATCAACAAAATCCGAGAACATGTTTTAAACCTCGTTCAATGTCAAAAGTCAATCAAATAATTTGTCGTTTCAGTTATTTTTTTATGTTTGGAAAATGCTACATAAATACAACAACTCCGGATGTTTGCAAGTTTACATTTTCGCATATTATTTTCTATAGAAATATTGTAAACCACACAATAAAGCTATAGCGGAAATGCTGTCACCCACTACCTCTGTACAACTGCTACACGTACTTCAACTCAAGCATGGTTAATCAAGTAATGTTCTTACTAAACACACATACAAATCACTGACATTCAAATTGTATACTTCTAGAACTCTTCTACTTACTCTGCCCTTTTTTTTAAAAAAAAAAGTATAAAGAGCACGTATTTTGTTCATGTTCTTGCTAATGGGAGGGTAAAGCTCTTACATTTTTGTATTTTTTTTGCTTACTATCAAACCAGTTTTCTCGCCGCGAACCGCTTGGGGGCGGTACTATCGGAAAGAAGAGGCGGAGAAGGAGAGAAGCGCCCACGATCCTCGAGTGCTTCTCAGGTGTGTAAGAAAAGAGGTTGCTTAGACTGGCCAGGTTGGCAGGCGGGAAGCAGGGAATGGCTGGGTCGGGAGAACGTGGTAAGTGACGAGATAACTGTACAATGTTTCGGTAAATCCGCACTAGCGTCTCCGACAGTGACGATATTCGGTATACACGATTTAATGATTGTGGCCGCATAAAAGGTTACGTGTACAAACACACACATATATATATATTCATATTTTGTAATCTATTCATATAGTAAGTACTGAAGTCTTTTGTAAAAGGATTAGTTTTATCCGTTTTTTAAATTTTATTTCAAGTATTATAACAACAAAAGAATTATTTTAGTTGTAAGTTAATGTTAGCAGAGGCAGTGTTTATCTTTACGTTTAAATCAAAATATTTATAAAGAACAACAAGAACAAAACAGATTGTTGATCCACAAAGTAATTAGCACATACCAGTTATTTATTTTGGATATTATCTGTAATGAGCTCATTGTGTAGCTTTGTGTTATAACAACAGCGACTTCACCCGTGTTAAGGTACAGCGCAACGTACAAAAATTATTCAAGGGTCAATTTTTCCATGATCCAAAATTCACTTATTTCCAGTTGATATGTAGCGTCCGAAATATTGGACGTTCGTTTAAGAAAACCACATGAACCTGAAAACCTCGTGTGTATGTTAAGGTTGTAAAAAGATCGTATGCAAGATATCTTTCACTCGTATTTGTATATTATTAATGAAGCAATAGATGTGCACGCATTAGTTGACTTATTGGAAGAGACACAATCGTAGTATTTGGTTTTTCTTCACTTGTGAAATCTAGCATGCCACATCACTCAACCACTTATAGTGGGACTAATAATCTTAAGATTAGGTTTCTGGTTTCAGAGCGTTAGAATTTTGCAATCTCTAGGTCTGAATTCTGGTTTAACAGTGCTAAATTTGGCAAGCTCTGGGTTGGGTTTCTGGTTTCACAGTGGAAACTTGCAAGCTCTGGATTGGATTTCTGGTTTCAGTGCAAGGACTTACAAACCCCAGGATCGGTTTCTGGTTTTACGAAGCAAAAACTTACAAGTTCCGAGTTTGATCCCTCTTTTCAATGTGTAAGGACTTGTAAGCAACAGGTTTGATGTCTCGTTTCACAATGGAGACACTCACAAGCTCGTATTGGGACCATAGTTTCACAGTGCTAAAATCTGCAAGCTCTGGGTTGGGTTCCTAGTTTCACAGCATATGCTCGTATTGGGACCATAGTTTCACACTTTTAAGATTTGCCAGTTCTGGGTTGGGTTCCTGGTTTTACAGCATAATCTCGTATTGGACTATAGCTTCACACTATTAAGACTTACTAGTTCTGGGTTGGGTTCCTGGTTTCACAGCATATGCTCGTATTGGGACCATAGTTTCATACTTTTAAGACTTGCTAGTTCCAGGTATATATATATGGTAAATAAAAACTTCTGATTACACATTTCCAACGATATATATATATATATATA
>NW_013668037.1:72720-73958 GCF_000517525.1 Limulus polyphemus | reverse complement strand
AACTTCTGATTAAACATTCACAACTATATATATATACATATATGGTAAATAAAAACCTCTGATGAAACATACACATCGATATATATATATATATATGGTAAATAAAAACTTCTCATTAAACATTCAAAACGATATATATATACATATATGGTAAATAAAAATCTCTCATTAAACCTCTGTTCTTGGTTTCAGAGCGTAAGCTCGTATTGGGACCATAGTTTCGCGCTGTTAAGACTTGCTTGCTCTGGGCTGGATTCCTGGTTTCACAGCGTAAGCTCGTACTGGGACCTTAGTTTTACACAGTTAAGATTTGAACGCTTTGGGTTGGGTTTCTGGTTTCAGAGCGTAAGCTTGTATTGGGAACATAGATTCATACTTTTAAGACGTGCTAATTCTGAGTTGGGTTTCTAGTTTACCACTGTTTGGACTGGTACGCTAGAAGTTAGGTGTTAGTTTTTACTATTAGAACCTGAAAGTTCTAGAGTGAATTTCTGGTTTCACAGCGTTAGTCGTATTGGGACTATAGTTTCACACATGTTGGGACTGGCAAGTTCCAGGTTGAGATGGAATCTACTTTTTTTTAAAGTAATGATGTGGTACATATGTATAAGTATACCAGTAATTGTACACAATTGTGACTGATTAATTAGCACACTTTTGGCGTATCTCAGACAGGAGCCTCTGGGTAGAAATTAGTAAAGTACAAGGTGTTTACATATTGTTATCTTTATATGCATACATACACACACGTGTAAAAAAGGGCCGATTTTAAGTATGCTATTGAAGTTAGAAGAAATTTGTATGCAAGCAATAAGTGTAGAAACGGACAGATACAAACAAATGATTTCACATATCAGCCATATGGTTGTAGAAACGGACAGATACTAGCGAAAAACTTTACATATCAGCCGGATGGTTGTAAAGACAGACAGGTACTAGCGAACTTCACATATCAGCCGGATGGTTGTAGAAACGGACAGATACAAACAAATGATTTCATATATCAGCCATATGGTTGTAGAAACGGACAGATACTAGCGAAAAACTTTACATATCAGCCGGATGGTTGTAAAGACGGACAGGTACTAGGGAACTTCACATATCAGCCGGATGGTTGTAGAAACGGACAGATACTAGCGAAAAACTTTACATATCAGCCGGATGGTTGTAAAGACGGACAGGTACTAGCGAACTTCACATATCAGCCGGATGGTTGTAGAAACGGACAGATACAAGCG
>NW_013668037.1:63837-72000 GCF_000517525.1 Limulus polyphemus | reverse complement strand
GTGAAGCATGGTGGTTTCAGCGTGATGGTTTGGGGAGTTGTTTGGGTTGGTGGGAGATCAAGCTTAGTGGAGTGCGTTGGCAACATAAATTTTGCGAAATACGTCGAAATATTGCAGGAAGGACTCTTGCCACTTTATTCCTCGGGTTTCGTGGACAAGAGCACAATGTTGTTCCAGGAAGATGGAGCACCGTGTCAGGAAGAAAATGGTATCCAGAAGTTGCCTGGCCGAGCCAATCTCCTGACATGAACCCCTTGAAAACCTCTGAGCCATATTCGACCGGCAAGTCAAGAAACAACAAAAAAAAAAACAACTTCGAAGAGCGATCTACTCCAAGTTTTGAAGCAAGAGTGTGCGAAAACCCCACAATCTAAAATTGACGAGATGATTCTCACGATGCCCCAAAGGATCAATGAACTCCACGAAGCGAAAGGAAGATCTACTAGATATTCATTAAATTATAAATATATCAATTCATTTGAATATGACTGAAAAATTTTCATTTTTTCTGAAAAGGTGGTGTCTATTTACTTGCCACCACGCTGTGTACATGTAGTTACTAGCTTTTTTTAAGCATCATGGTCACTTCAAACAAATTGAAAAAAAAATCGAGAAATAAAAACTAAACATGGTTAACATTATCGTATCCAACAAACACGATAGTGATCTCGCAAGGTGAGGCAGATCAGGCTTAGCGTAATGTAAGTATCAAAGCAACGTGAGGCTTAGCTGTGAAATAAAGCAGGTAGAATGATGCCATGGAATGTTTTAAGAGAAGAAACTTAAACATTATGCATCGTCATTGCTAGAAAACTAACAAACGTTGTTGTTCAAGCTTTATCTGAAATAATAATTTTCATCACATATAGGCGTAACCAACGCGAGGAAATTCTCTAGAGCTGTTTTAATCCATATAACTTGGTCAAAGTTGCGTTTATACGTACGTGGTATTTATACGTATGATAACAGGGGATTTGTGGGTTATTAGAAGGATGAAGATTGTCATTCTATCTGGACGGAACGAAGGACTTCTGTTACATTAAAGTTCACAGAATACCACGAGTTGGTATAAGTTTAATTGAAGTTTAGTTTTTACAAGTTCTTAATTTTGCGGAACAGAGCATTGCTTAGTGGTTAGTTAACGTGTCGGACTGAGGATCAGAGGGTCTTGGGTTCGAGATGTAGTACTACCAATCATACTTTGAACCTTCAGAATTGGGTGCATTATAAGAGGGACAATCAATTCTACTTTTCCTCTAGCTCGCAGTTTAAAATTAGACACAGCTCTACCTGAACTGTAGATGTCTCTACTCCATTGTGTGCATAAGTATGTGTTTGTAATTAAGCACACAGCTACACAATGAGCTATCTGTGCTCTGCCCACCAAGGGTATCGAAACCCGGATTCTAGCGTTGTAAATCCGCAGACATACCGCTGTGCCACTGGGAGGCACATAAGTATTGTTCAGGTGAACTGTTTTTTATATTTATTTTATAATTCTTTAAACAAGTTTTTAATATAAATTTACAAGTATAGATAACTTAATATTATATAATTAATAACTTATGTCACTGTTTTCTCATTTTGTTTTCATCGGTTTTAAGGTTGGGTACTTTTTAATGTTAGCTACAAATAACGAATAACTTGAAAAACTCGTTTTGGATGGCTTCTTATATAATATTCTAGCTAGAAGTGAGTATATAATTGTATATCTATCCTCTTTTCAACAAGCTGGAGGACTTTTAACGTAATAATTCGAAGCTTCATTCCTGAGGTGAGCACAGAATAGATATATCCCGTTGTTTAACTTTATGCCCATTGTTATATGTTGTTTTGTTGATAAGCACAAAGCTACACTACGCACTATCTTTTCTCTGTCCACTGCAGGTATCGAAACTTTATTTTAAACATTAAAGGCCCTACACTTACCGCTAAGCTATCGGAGAGCCTTTGTGCTCATCAGGAAATAAGCCTAAAACCTTTCTAATGGAAAATTTACAGGTCATTTATTTTATGGAAAACAAAAACCACACCTTTAAAATGTATTAATTCATTTATCAATGATGCAAATATGTTGCCATTTTATAAGCAAAACACAACTAAATATCCAGATAGAATAAAATACAATTTTATATACTTTATCCTAATTTATAACAGCATGCTTGCGATCAGAGACTATTTTTCTGACAAAGTCAAAGGTTAATTATCGATAGAGATAAGTTCGAGAATTATAGTTTATTAACATATTTTTAATAAGTTTAAACTTTGTTACACACACACAATGACTGAATAGTTTGTTTGTCTGAATTTACGCACAAAGCTATACAATGGGCTATCTGTGCTCTGCCCACCTCGGGTATAGAAACCCGGTTTTTACCGTTGTAAATCCGCAGACATACCGCTGTGCCACTGGGGAACGACTGAATAGACTCCGTTTTTTGGAAGTGTTATTTCATTTTGTTTTAACTCGGAAAGAATGATAAAAATATGTTGAAACATAACTTGAATGTTAATACGCGACTTATTTTTGTGGCTTAAAAGTGTTTCTTCATAGTCTTTGTACCATTCTTTTACTTGGATTTTTCTCAATACAAGAGCGTCACTTTTTTGCATAACAGGAGTGACAATGAACTGAAAGAAGTTTCTCTGTTTGTTTTGAGCTAAATGCTAGTCATCCCTAATTTTGACCCAATTATCTAAAGGGAAGCATCTAATCAGTAGCACCCACCGCAAACTCATGGGCTAATCTAATCGAATAGTAAGATTTGACTGTCTTTTTTATCACGCAAACAAGAACTCAAACTGCGGAGCGTGATGCTTCGGCAAAATGATGCAAACCATGGGCTTCTGGATTCATAGTCTGGCACGTTAACTACTTGGTTACGCATGGCTTTTCTGTGTGAAACCAAGCTTGTTAATTGAGTATTGTATCCTTTTAACAAAACTGAAACTATAGAGTACAGCTATTTGTGAGTTAGTATTGGGCTATTCGTTTACCAACGAATAGTGGGATTGACCGCCACGTTATAACGCCCCCATGGCTGAAACGGAGAGCATGTTGGGTGTGACGGGGATTCGAACCCGCGACCCGCAGATTGCGAGTCGAGCGCCCTAACCACCTGACCATGCCGGGCTTAACTAGTTGGGATTAAGGTTGTTACAGAGAAGAATAAGTCTACTTAATTACGTAACTTCGTGCTGTCTTTACTGACTTGCCCCCCCCCCCCCGTGGCACAGCGGCATGTCTGCGGACTTACAACGCTAGAAACCTGGTTTCGATACCCGTGGTGGGCAAAGCACAGATAGCCCATTGTGTAGCTTTGTGTTTAATTTCATAACAAACTTAACTCACTTAAAGCATCAGTAAGTTCGCCTTTGTTTCAACCATAGAATATGTACGTTGGCAAAAATATATGAATTCAAAAAGATATGTATTATTTCAGAACGTTAAAATTCGTGTTCTTTTATTTGGTAAGAGTAATAATTTTCCCTAGTTAGTTGGTAGGAGTAATCATTTATCCTAGTTGACAAAAATTATAGAACAGATGATGCTATAGTTTTTTTTTCTTTCATTATTTTTAAGCGCAAAGCTACACAATAAGCTATCTGTGTTGTGCCCATGGGTATCAAACTTCGATTTTTAGCGTTATATGAACCCAAGCCTATAGCTGTGCCACGGGGGGGGGGGGGAGCTCGACACTAATGAAAATGCAGATAAACTTTGACATTTTGGCGTGCATGTTTTTTAGCCCTTTGGTTTATTGAATAGTGAGAGATATAGAAGATAAATGTATTTTTGGGACGTGCAGTTCTTCAGGCATTTCAATATATGGTTAATCTTCACTGGAAGAAGTATTGTCAACTATCTCTGCGAAGTTTCGAAGACTATACGGAACACTAAACAGAAGTTTCTATACTCTAATACCTTACCTAGAATCTCAACTTCAAAAGCAGTTTTAGTTTTGTTTTCAGATAATACGTGAAAGTGTTTACTGGTATTTTTACTGCGAGTTCTTATTCTAGCTTGTTTTTGAATTTCGCGCAAAGCTGCACGAGGGCTATCTGCGCTCGCCGTCCTTAATTTAGCAATGAAAGAATAGAGGGAAGGCAGCTAGTCATCACCACACACCGCCAACTCTTGGGCTACTCTTTTACAAACGAGTGAGATTGACCATAACATTATAACGCCTCCACGGCTGTAAGGGCGAGCATGTTTGGTGGCACGAGGACTCGAACACGTGACCCTCAGATTGAGAGTCGAGCACCCTAACCTCCTGGCTATGCCGGGCTTCTTATTCTGTCCTTTGTACTTTGAAACAAAGTTAAGCACTTTTTTTTTAATTTTTAGCACATTTTTGGCACGTGTGTAACGTTCAATGTTAAAAACTCAATTCTTTTATAAAAACAACGTTGTTTTTAAAAATTGTGAGTTTTTTAAAGTTAAGTACATTTGAAAATAAAAAAGTTTGAATTATACGTAGCTTAAATTGTCAATATCCCAAGTTGAGTTACAGTTACTAAAAGGAATTTTACTACGTTTTTTTTCTGTATTGTATTCTTCGGACTGTATACACTAACTAATGTGTAATAATATAACCTGAAAGTGTTGCCATAAGATGAAAAAGAAAGAATGTTTTTCAAATGAAGTGAATTAAAATGTAATTTTGTCCTCGAAGAATCGACCCCGACAATTACTGACGTATTACCTCGATCAATTCTGGATTGAGCATGGAAATTGATGAGATATCAGAACATGAGAGATAGAGATTAAAACTGACCAAAACAAATCGAATCAACCTTTTCCGCATTTCGTTTGTAATCATCCACCAGAGTTTGTAAAATATTTAATTATTAGCTGTTTGCCGAATAAAGTTTAGCCAAATCTCTCATGGAAGGTTCATTCCCATAGTCGCAACGTAATTTCAAAAGCTTATGTGTGTGGATGGGTATGATTGCTATATTCTCAATAGGAACACAGCCTATGATTGAATATATCATGAAAGATGCGAGCGGTAAATCTTTCGTAAATGAAAAAATGAGGAGGACATTTTTCCATATAAATTACGCCTATGCTTACAGCTTTCAGAACATTGTTTGTTTTTTAAGTTAAGAACAAAGCTACACAATGGGCTATCTGTGTTCTGCCCACCACGGGTATCGAAACCTGGTATCTAGACATACCGCTGTGCCACTGGGGGCACTTTCAGAAGAAGAATATTTCTTTTACATCCCACAACTCGATGAAAAAAAACAAGAAAACAGACATGCTAAGCAGAAGTTTAACTTCTTACTTTGTTGGTGAAATGGTAGAGTATTTCGTAACTTCTATATAAACATGTAACCAGTAAATATAAATTGAAGAAAATCATACGTTCAGTGTCCATTATTTTTGTCAGACGTACTAGATTAAAGGCAAAAATGTTGACTTATAGATTCAAAAATTAAAACAGTATTGCACCGCACATTTGTTTAAAATTGAGGCCTCCCCAGTGGCTAAGCGGTAAATATGAAGGCTTATAACGCTAAAAACCGGATGTCGATACCCATAGCCATAGTGTTCATAGTAGAATAGCCCAATAACCCTAAAGATTAATTTTGTTCCCCAAGTGGGACAGCGGTAAGTTAATAGACTTAAAACGCTAAGATCAGGTGTTCGATTCCAACGGTGGACAGAGCAGATAGCCAAATGTGTCTTTGCTCTAAAAAAAACAAATCAGAATTCAGTTTTTAGCCAGAATCTAATGTGCCACCAAACTAGTGATAGAACTTACACAACTGTGAACACTGAACAAACAATATAACTTTATAATCATAATTAAATATACACAAATATCCGGACGTTACCAAACTACGTATCCTACTTAAACATACATATGTGCCCGTATCCTGCTCCTGAAAAGTAGTAGAAACCTAGGACAGAGTTTTATTACAACTATCGCAGAGATGAAAATGGTAATAAAATTACCTAAACCAACCATTCACTACAAACGTAGAAAACATATCCTGAACCTCAGTATTCATAGTGACGAAAATCATCAAAATGTCTCCAAAGCGTGTACGTCTTTACAAGCTGAAAACCTGTCGTCTAAATCGTGTAAGTTTCATAAGATGAAGACCTGTCATCTAAATCTCGTAAGTTTTCCTATGATGAAGACCTGTTGTCCAAATCATTTAAGTGTTCATAAGATGAAGACCTGTCGCCCAAATCGTGTAAGTTTTCCTATGATGAAGACCTGTCTCCCAAATCGTGTAAGTTTTCATATGATGGAGATAAAATAATTGAAGAGAATCTCACCAAATTCTGAATGTAACAACGATATTACTACCAGGTTACAAAAATTAGGGGATTTATTAAACAGAGCACAAGTTTTTAAAAATATTAAACACTAATAAAAGGTGCCTGGCCAAGACTTTGTGAATAAACAGCTGATTCTCAAAATACGAATATCCAAAAAATACAAAAAACGACGTTTTTTAATGTCAAAATTACAAAATGATAATAGCAATAATATCGAATCAGGAGTGTGTTTTCTTATAGCAAAGCCACGTCGGGATATCTGCCGTGTCCACTGAGGGGAATCAAATTCCTGATTTTAGTGTTGTAAATCGGAAAACTTACCGCTGCCCCACCAGGGGACTATCGAATCAGGACAAAAAAATTAACTTAATTCTGAACATTATTCACTATAACAATAATAGAGGTTCTTTTCAGGGAATAATAATTACTAACTAATTAAAGATAAAGTAAGTATTTACACTTTTAAAAAATGAAATATCTTCTTACCACATTTCGCAAATTTTTATTCCAACGCCGCTCTCTCTCTCTCTCCCTTTTTCCTTTTCTGTTATGGAATTCGATTTTTGCATGGTATTATTAGGAAATAATTGTACACTTTTTAAACAGGTACTTCACTTCTCCCAATCGCTTGTACTTTTTATTTTATTATTTTCTTGTTGGAATAAGAATGATACATCGAAAGAGAACATTAGTGAAAAACCTATACCACCTGAACTAGGCTTAAAAGATTATCGATTTCTCATGTGCTCGAAGGACAGAAAACATAACTGAACATTTCGACAACACTGACTGCTCAATTAGCAGACCTTTGAGTAGTGTATATATATAGATGGGGCACCAGAGACCTCAGTTTATCCAACAACTGAAAAAGTTATTTCATCTTTCTGTAACAATTTTGGTTTCTGATGTATGCACTTGGAGATGATTCGTAGAGTAATTGCTTTTAATAAAACTGTTTTTGTAGAAAAATAGAATTATTTTAACATATTAGTTAATATCAAGTGGGGCCGAGCGTGGTCCGACGTTTGCGTCCCGTTTCCTCCAATAAACAATAAAAATCACACTCTGTTCTTTGGACCGTGGGTGCAAAATAAGGGTTGACGACCAGAGAAGAATGACCTAAGAGTAGACTTCAATCAGTATGGAATTGGGGTCGGCTATGCGAGACAGTCCTCTTTATAGTTATGGGCGAAATTGTGGAAAAAATAAATTCTCTCATATTCAACTTTTGCTGCGTTTCCTTTGTTTACCGGGAAAGTGATAACTGCATTGACGTGATGGATGTTTGAGATTAGGTGAAATCTGCTTTGAAAGTAGAAGGCTGATGAACTGCTTTCTCTAATGACACGTATCGTGACCTTGGTCGCTGCCAACTGTTTTAATACTCAGTAAAAGAGACCAGGTTACAAAGTCCAACTTCACACAAACAGCGAATCCTGCGACCCCTCTTTTTTTTTCTTTTTTTACTGAGAAACTTAAAAGTTAAAGGTTTATAAATGAACACGAAGGCTTTTGTAAATACAAAGTAATGATGCAAGCCACAGGAGTTACGAAATGATAACTAGCGTAATTAAAGATACTTCCATGGTTTAATTCATGTATTTAAGTCGACCATCGTAAATTCATACCAAGGAAATTTATCAGCAAGAGTGTGACTTCGAATTCATAGTATAACTAATAAATTATCTTCTTATGTATTAAAGAAATGCCAAGATAAGCCACACAAGATAGTATAATAAGAACTGCTTATGACCCACCTTATTGCTTGCATACAAATTTCTTCTAACTTCAATAGCATACTTAAAATCGGCCCTTTTTTACACGTGTGTGTATGTATGCATATAAAGATAACAATATGTAAACAC
>NW_013668037.1:60516-63780 GCF_000517525.1 Limulus polyphemus | reverse complement strand
GAGAACAATACGGTTTTCCAAAAGACCAGAGGCTTGGTCATCATATCACTTGCCCACTTCTTTTGTCTGACTATGTTGGCAGGTCTTAATAAGGGCTTCCGTCTAGCTGCTCTGCAACGATAACCCAATCTGTAGAGAATCCGTTGAACAGATTTCAGGATCATCCCACCAACTTTGACCACTTCTGCAGTCGTTAATCTGGGATCCATTTCGATGCTCCACTTGACAGCCCTTTTTGTCCTCTCCGATGGACCAGGACGACCCGGACGCTGCTCATGTGTTTTCTTGCCGTGTTTCCTGAACTGCACGATGATTCTGTTGATTGTCAAAAGCGGGATTCCCAAATACTGCGAAACTTGCCGCTGACTTATTCCACCATCTGCTTGACCAACTACCCTTCCTCTAACAAAATCTGACAATTAGAGAGAACCTTGAGTTCTAGGCATGTTGTAGCACAAGATAATTAGTGTGAAGACCATTTTCATTTATATAGTGCTCTGTGAACACAAATTAGTTAGCATAAATCAGTTAAATGACGAAAAATTAGGTGTCTATTTACTTGTGACCACTAGTGTAGATCTGGTGGTAAAGCTTTACTAGGTTATGAGTCAGTTTGGTTCCGTAAAGTATTTAGTGAGGTATTGGGATCACACTTAGCTATACTATATATTCACTTTCGTGAAATTGCACCAGTACGTTTATTTTTACGTTAGTCTTAAACACAATTAGGTAGATATCTCCATTTGAACGCCATTTGTAAACTTAGGCCTACAAATAACAACTGCGTACAAGCTTATCGAAACGATAAAAAAAAACTAATTTGTTATCGTTACGTGTACTGGACTACGAATTAGTTTCACTAGTTAATTTTAAACAACTTGCCCAACGAAAGTACAACATTATAACAATATTTTATTGGAAGAGATAAGGCATTTATTTTTTTACATATTTTGTTTTTATTATTTTATTAGAATTGTTACATGCTGATTCGTGGTATCCAATATAGCTATCATATGTTTTCTCTCTCTTGAATTTCATGAGTATATTCTCCAGTGATATAACATGTTTTTGGCGGGAGTGACGTCATTGGAGTACATGGAAGGTACACAAAGGGAAAGTATTGCCACTTGCACGTGTAAGTCTACTGTAGATACAACTGTTAGTAGGGAAGGACTGTGGTGGTAGTGGGGGGGGGGGTTGTAGAAGCCCGGTGATTTGACAATTGGGCCGGCTCTATCCCCTTAGGAGGTTAGAGACTTAATTAAAATTAAGTAACAATTGTATGCAGAGCAAGCCTTGCTCCGGCCCCTCTCCCCCAGGGGAAAGGCAGTGGAGCTATTGTGAGGGCCATCATACAGAGATTTGGATTTACAGGAAAGTTGACGATCTTTTAAAATTGATAATATGATTTGTTATCATCTCGGGAGAAAGAACTTGCGTGGGCCAGAGTGAAATTTGAGGGTGCAAGGCCCACCCTATCACTCCCTAGCGCCAGTTCTGATGCAGGGCTGAAAAATCAAAACTTTATTCTAAACTAAATAAAAACTTTATTTTCAATTTATATTAATAGTCCGGCGGGCTGGACCTCGGTTAGATCTATCGAACCGGCTCGGGATTTGCACCGTCCGCTGTTGTGGTAACCTCGCCCCTGTCTGTCAGTAACTTGATTCACCTACCTTGAAATGTATGTAGAAGCACTTCCGTTTCTCGTAACAAGTTAATAATGTTGGTGCGACTCATTTTTCTTTCCGGGGGGTTTTCAAGAATCTAGATAGATAATAGAGTGAAGGAAATGGAATTATAAACACCCGTATATTCACCAAATATCTGGGTGTTGTTTAATATGCGACATCTGATTAATGTGTTTCATACGGTGACACCTCGAGTAATGCACATTCGTAAGAAAAAAACAGTCTTTATTTTATTCATTCTAAAACAGTAAAATGTTTTATATTAAAAATATAATATAAATACAATCACAATACTACTCTTAGATATTGGTTACTCTTGGAAACAGTTGGGGTACAAACAATTAAGCCTTACAGCCTTATGGACGAGTGTACCTCTTCCTTGTGATGTCGAAGTCTTTTAAATGTGCTTCATGCTGTTGTCTTGTTCAAAAGTTCTTTCCAAGCTCAATTATTTTCATTTAGTTCCATCAAATTGATGCACTACCAAAAGTAAATGCTGAGCAAAATTAGATAAAAACGTTAAAATACTTTTAGGAACTAACTGGTTTTATTTTATGACCACAAGTTTCAAAAGCCCTTAAAGCCAAAGCCACGGGCGCAAACTTCTCAAGTGAAGAATAAGTAAGATATTACTCAACGACCCCCATTGTGTAGTATCTATTTAATGTACACCAATTCCCCAAACCTTTAAAATACAAGGGGTCGTTTCAAAATATATCCTGTAATGCCCAAACGAACAATAGCTTTCTCATCCTTGATAAACCCCTTAACAGTCATGAAATATAATTATTTTAATATTTTAGTTAATAATTTCGACTAAAAATAAATCATAGTTATTTAACTTTCAAATTAGTTTATAGATTATTTTGTACAAAAGACAGTATGTATAACTATATGTATATGTATTGTTATCAGCTATATTTTTAATGTTGTAATTTTTTGTTGGTTAGAGGGCGAATTATGTTTGTGAGAATAGGTCTAGAATATTCCAAATTGACGCCATGAAAACTAAATAGGCATAATACAAATACGCACGCTAAAAAAAATCAACAATGACAGAGAATTTTACTTTAAAAGATGATTGTCACTCATGTTAATTTGTTTCTCTACCCGACAAGGCAAGAAAGTATCGCTAAGATACCAAACCCATCAGACTGTTCATCTTTCTTCTTGTTTCAGTCGAGATAACTCTATAACTACTTTATTGCTAACGTCACTCTATGTGTTTCTGGGCAGTGCACGCCAATAGTAATGATAATAAAATAATAATTTTAGAATAAACGATGTTATCATTAGCCCTCAAAGTTAGCTTTCTTATAGAATTTGATGTTTGTTGCCAGTCTACAACAAAAACGTCTGGGTATATTGCACCCAAACATTTTGTAGAATACTGTTACATCTCTGGTCGTTTGTTAATTTCCCATAACATTTCTTTCCGAAGAACTTCAGCAATACAGGACTGAAGATGTCTGCATTAGGGTTTAGCTGCGGGATCTGGAAGGGGCTTGCCATTGTCTGAGGCTGATTAGGTCGATGGTTAATATATCCTCCTTGTGTAAAAAGACAGTAAATC
>NW_013668037.1:58704-60185 GCF_000517525.1 Limulus polyphemus | reverse complement strand
CTTTCTTCCTGTTTCCTTTCTTGTTCCAGTTGCCACCTCTGTAATCTCTCTTCTTGTGTCTTTTCTTTTTCCTCCAACAACTACTGTAACATCTCTTCTTGTTTATTTTTTTTCCTCCAACAACTTCTGTAATCTCTCTCCTTGCATCTTTTCTCGTTCTTCTTCTTTCTTTTCTTTTTCCTCCTACAACTGCTGTACTCTCTCTTCTTGTTTCTTTTCTTTTTCCTCCAACAACTGCTGTAATCCCTCTTCTTGTTTCTTTTATTGTTTATTTTCTCATTCTTCTTGTTTCTTTTGCTGCTCTTGTATTGCTGCCATCAAATCTGCTAAGATGTAGTTTGATTTACCTCTTTTCGTTTCCATGTTATTTTTTTTTGACCCACTCTCTGACACCAATTTGTTACGTCTCTGGTCGTTTGTTAATATCCCATAAAAATTCTTTCCGAATAACTTCAAGGATACAAGTCCTTTCTTAAATAAAACTAATCTATTCTTTCTCAACACAACTTTGCAATACCCAGAATTTCTACAGTTAGTTTAACTTAAACACATGCTATAATTCACAACGATTCACGCACTTTATTTACGGACACTACCGCTCACTTGACTCAATTATCTGTCTCTATATCTCACTATCTGCCCTTATCTATGCCGTCACTTCTCCCCCGCTTTATTTGCCGGGCTTATATATGCAAAAATAGAGGGCGCGTAGAAAAGACTAGAGTTGCCAGGAACAGACATGATCCTTCTAGAATCTCATGACGTTTTACTAGCGTCACGTGACTTCCGCTGTCGTAACAATACTAAATATGGTACATGGAAGGTCGTAGTGATATTGAAAAGTCGATTTCTTTCTTCTATATTTTACATAACTTGAAAAAAATCTTAATTCTAGTGTAAACAATGTTATCACTATTCCTTGAAGTTAATTTTCTTACAAATATCTGGTGTTCCTTTAAAAAGCAGGAATTACCAGCCAAAAAATAGATGAACATTAGATGATTGTAGCATGTAGAATACTCAATGCTTTGTACACTGTACAATCCATGTCTTTAGAGAGGCAACCCCTATATTATGTACGAAGTGAAGGAGTAAAGAAATCAATTCACATAATATTAAATTTTATAATACACATTCATAGAATACACTAACTTTCAGCAAGAGGAAAAAACGTCACGAAACAAGTAATACAAATATTTTGTAAATGTAAAATCATGTATGGATGGCAGTGCCAAAAAGAATACAAACACAACTGTAGGGATGATACAGCTATATATAATTAAAATATAATAAAATATAAAATATAATATTATAATATTAAAATCTAATGTTACACTGTAGATACTATATACACTTGTTAGTTACTAGGGAATAAACTCGTGTTTGCGAGTCAAACTCTCTAACAACCATGCTAGACCCATTTCACATATGCAGCATTATTAAGTGAAATACTATATATATATATATATATATATATATAT
>NW_013668037.1:51372-57884 GCF_000517525.1 Limulus polyphemus | reverse complement strand
AAAGACTTGTGTCGTTAAAGTTTCGTTGGAACGCAGTTACGGAAAAATCAATTAACAAACGGAGACGTAACAATATTAACAAAGCGTCATAAACAATACCACCAAAAAAAGGAAATGGTGTAATATTTTATACCCCTAGCGAGTAAAGCCGTTCTTCGCGTACGAAGCGTATTTAAAATTTAAGCCTAACTGTCGATTTTTAGGCGCCTGTATTGAGATAATTGGAAACGTATAATATTTGTAAAATAGTGAATTTTTAAAGTTATGGTACAAAGAAGTTGAAAAATTAACTGTCGTCATGTGTGTTTGTTTTCGAAAATTTTGTACATTTCTTTTGTATATGTGTCTAAATCGCATTTGTATATAATCTGAAACCTGTAAATATTTTATTTCGCGCAATGTGGCAGCTTAGAGCATCGAAAATGAATTATGTTGTGGCAGCAGGTATTAAGGCTAATTGCCGTAGATTATATAGCGGGTAAACTTGTACTTCGTGTACGATGCGTATTTAAATTTTAGGCCTAATTGTCGATTTTAGGCGCCTGTTCGAATTTGTATTGAGATGTAATGGTATTGTGTTATTTATAAACCACGGAAAGATAAAGATGTAACCTAATGTTTTTTCTTGCTTGTTTGTTTATGTTATTGAAGTAAGTGTCTTTAAACTTAATCTCACAAATGTCGTAGTTTTGCACTCAAATAAACGTAAAAGTACCACTGTACAATTACCCAATAGGAATGGTGGGTTTCCATGTGAGCTAGCACGCATACACGCAATGACTGGCTGATACACATTGTATTTTATTTACATAGATAAATGCGGTTGAGACAGTCAACCAGTCAAATAAGTGTTGTATGTTGTAGGCTATACTTTTTTAATATAATTTGTTTGTTAGCTATAGGGAGCTGCGGGTCGTTGATGATAACGTTAAGATAGGCCTAGAACTTCTATAAAACTCTAAGAATGTAATGTAAAGTCTTGTTCTAGGGGTGTAACGTAAACTTCTAGTATATTCGAACGCACTAATTCGTACAAATATAAGTTGATTTTTACGTTGTGTAGTACGCAGTTAGATTGGCTAAAACTTACGCTTAAAAGTTACAACAGTGTTCGAGCTTGTAATAACATCAAAAGAAGAAATAAATTGAAGTATTTTCGTTTAAGTGGACTGGACAAAGAATTATTTAGACCAGAAAATTTGAAAGAACCTGCAAAACAATGACCACGTCATAACAGAAGCTTGCTGAGTAAAATCAGTAAAGCATAGAGTTAATCAGTCAGAGAGTATATTTGGCAGTGTTTTGTTTTCATTTACTTGATCATCAGCCGTGAATTTATTTTTTTACATTAGTCAAAGTATCCGTTTGAGCGTCATTTATAAAGTTACTTAAACTTACATCTTGCAAGTTATAAAGTGTACAAACCTGTAAAGAAACGTTAAAGAGGAAATAAAGGAATCTGTCATCGTTACATGGAGCGAACGTTGGATTATTTTCACCAGATAATTTACAAGAACCCGCCAAAGAAAGGATAACGTTATAATAATATGTAGTAAGTTATAAAAACATTTGTAGTTACTTTCAGGCTTACGTTTTATTCTCATTCTTAACCTAGATGGGCGCGGCCTAGAGGTTAGCGTGTGTGGACTGTGAATCCGGGGGTTCGTTGTTCGCAGCTGTCTTGCTTCAAAATAAGCGTTCTGCAGTTTTGAGTCGTGGGTGTGCTATAACTTGGACGATATCGTGAACCACGACAGTGGTTCATAATACGAATCGCAAGGAAACGCACAAAACGTTGATAGAACGTTCGGGCAAAAAGCACCTTAAACAGTAAAGATTCAGTTCAAACAATACTTTAAAATCTTTACTATCTATTGCTAAGGCTGTACATATATAAAAATGCACAAAAAAGCACCCAAGTTAGACTTATAAGGAAAAGAAAATCCGCTCAAAACGGCCCATTTGTAATTCTTTTTTTTTTCTTCTCTTGCCAGCCTACAACAAAAAAGGCTTGGTATATTGCATCAAAAACTTTTATAGAACACTAAATAACGTGCATTGAAGGTCGTGGTTGTATTGAAAAGTCGAATTCTTTCTTCTGTATTTTACATATGCTAACAAACGTCATAATCCTAGTGTAAACAATGTTATCATTATTCCTTGAAGTTAACTTTCTTAAAAATATCTGGTGTTCCTTCAAAACGTTTAAGTACAGGGTGAAACAGGAATTACCAGCCAATAATAAATGAACATTAGATGACTGTAATATGTAGATACTCAATGCTTTGTACACTATGCAATCGGTGGCTTTAGGGAGCCAACCTTTATATTATGTATGAAATATGAAGGAGTAAAAAATCAATATACATAATATTAAATTTTATTACACACATTCGTAGAATAATTACTTTAAAAGACACGAAGGTTTGTTTAAAGCGATATTTTAGACGTATATGTTTTATTTGAAAAGGCTGTTTTTCTACTGCTAATTGTTTTTTCGCGTTTAGTGGAGATTGTGTCTTGCTATAAATTATATATAGAAAGAATTTAGTTACACAGAAACTATAAATGCTCACTATATTCTCAAACAGATCTCCATTAAAATCTCCAGCTACAGCTTAACATTTTATATCTCGAATTAATGCGATCAAATAGTCAATAGCTACAGTAAATTATCATGAGCCGTGTCAGCTAGCTATTAATTAAGTTTATTATCATTACAACGTATGAAGTTCGCTACCATATCAAGTAATCCTTTGCCCTTAGTTGAGCACACCAAAATAGCCAGCAAACAAGATAAACGAAAAATTGCGAATATAAGAACCCGCAAATAGGGATCGTAAAAAAAAAAAGTATGAAAACAAGGTTGACACTGTAAACATTATTTATTCAAATTACAAATCCCTATTTTGACTCCACAAAACGTAATTCTAGGTAACAGCATGAGTCAAAATAGGGGTTTGTAGTTTGAGTAAATAATGTCTACAGTATTTTCAGCCTTGTTTCCTTACTTTTTTTACGATCCCTCTTTGCAGGTTTTTAAATCCCCAACTTTATATTTTTCTTTTTCGAAAACTCGGAAATAAAACAAAAGAAGAAAATAACAATTTTTTTCTGAAAAAGGACTTAGTAGAGATCCCAAACAACGTCTCCCTAAAGAACTGAGGTAGTATTTTATGGAAGTCAGCATAAATCCCTAAACATAATTTCCTAAGAGAATTTTAAAACGTTTTAAGAACTTATGATCGTAAGTAAACAAAAATATAAAACAATATTAGTTTATGTGGGAGAGGCCTTTTACGACGGTTATAATAACATATATGGTTTATTTTTTGAAACGATTCTAAGCACGTGATTTTTTTTCCTGACCAAGACTCATTCTTTCTGAAGAGCTACATTTATGCTCAAGTTCTGAATATTTATTTAAGGTAGTTTTACATGATATATTTTGTTTTGTTTTCAGCAGAAAGTTACATAATAGACTCTCAGCATTGTGTCCACAGAAGGGAATCAAACTCAAATTTTATCTCTATAAATCCTCAAGGTTACCGCTGAAGCCACTGTGATATATTTCTTAAATAAAAGGTGCACATTTACGAATTTTTAAATCTTAAACGTTCACTGGTTTATAGCTGTAATTAAGTTTGACCAATCACAAAATCCTTATTGGTGCCTGTGAGTAAACTGAGTTGACAACTTTTTTTTTTTAGAATAGCTTAATACCAACAGGAATCACTTTTTTATTTCACTTTTAGTTGTAAAAGCCATGATCGCTAGTACTTTGGACTATTCGATAGAATACGATAGGAATAATATAATATTTTTATGGTAAAAATATAATTCGCAGCACTGATATCTAACAAACATTTTGATAACACATGGTGTCTATTTGTTTCTTTGTGTATATCTAAAGCGCGGATGTAGAAAGAAAAACACGTTAAAATTAATTCTGTAATCTTATTATAATGGAGCTTGCGTTGTATACGTCCAAACTTGGATCTTGGAAACTACCGCACCGATCGTCACCAATCATAAAAAAGAAATACAAAGAAATACTTCACTAAAATCTACTCTGTGATGTAATGCTGTGATGATAGGTCATTTTTAAACTAAAATTTTAATAAAATCCTTTTTCTCATGGATGGTGAACATTACTGAATGTCAAGTATGAGTACAGTGTTGTAGAACTGTCAGACAATTCCAGAAAAGGCCGCAAACCCAATAACCTTCCGCAGGAACTAGCAGTTATACCTGCCCGGAGGGCGGGGGTATTTCTGCTAGTATAAATAATGAAGCAAGTACAACCCAAGAAACTTCGTCCCAAAGCATTCACATCAAGTTTACCATGGCGCATTATGCTATATTACCCAATTGAAAAAAAAAAGGCCATTTGACCTGTCAGAAAGCATCTCATTCAGAGATGAACTTTTCACACCTTCTCAGGTGGGATATACAACATTCTAATTTACTCCTTATGAAGAAAGTTCCACCTTTCGAAAGCGCTCAGATTAAAAAGCTTCGTGGTTCTGTCATACCACATATAAAGATAGTGACAAATGCAGGATTCATGGAATGTTGAACACAATAATGTTATTGCTCTAGAATAAGCATGGCACAGTTTACAAAACTCATCGTCTAACTGTCCACACACTTACACCACATTTCAGAATTAAACCAGCTCGGAATTACTGAACAATAGCCTTTGTTGCTCCTACTGAAATTGGCTATAAGGTGAGCTACAGCAGATGACATTATGTCATTTTTGCATACATCACTGAACACGCAATGTTACACCCGCCAAAACAAAGAGTTAAAGTTGACTGTGAATAGCAGGTGCTTTTCACAGCTGATGTTCGATTTTAAAGCCATGAAACATGTATTTAAAGTAGCTCAAGAGTAAACACGAATAACAATTGTTGCCCAGTATTTTACGAAAACTCCTAACCAACAAGAAGTCAGTCGAAACTATTCACTCCTCTGTAGCAGCAATGATTTTAGTAAAAAATATTATTTTTACTTTATGATAATTATTACTTACTTAATTCACTTTTTTATAAAATTCCTCCAAAAAGGGAGTATGTTCCCAGTTTAAGATCTTAAAACCTGAATGTGTCCCAGTTTTATTATTTGAAAGTTTGGTCACCCTAATTTGCGTATGTGTATAATGTAAAACACTACAAATGTAAATTAAAGGACACAAAACTTGCGCACATTTGAATAAAGATATAAAATATCTTCGTTCGTGAAAAAACAAAACCCAAAAAACATCAATTAATCTTGGCATATTTGTTATCGATTAATTCATATCGTTTGAAGTACTAAAGATCAGGGTATATCAGGCCTGCTTCAAATATATATATATATTGGGTTTACGTAGCTAACACACTCATTGCTTTAGTTTCGAAGGGAATACTTTATTATGTATATGTGATCTTTTAAAATTTTTATGCATTACGTAAGTGTCAGCTTATAGATACAACTTATGCAAATTTCTGCGTCAGTCTTTTTTTTTTTCATGTGATTCACACTTTTGCCAAGTTTCACTCATGGGCAGAAACATAAATATGTGTCAATGGGATGAGATACGACCCAGTCTACCTGGAGTGGTCCATATTGGGGCCAGCCACAATGGTTTTTTTCACATTGGTTTTACAACAGCTGTAACTGAAGAAATTGAAAGATTGATAAACAGACACAAGGTGTCTGCATCATCTTGTCTTATGGTCTCAGACAAAAACCCCCTTTTTTTCCGAAAAAGCGTTTTAAAACTTTACGAAATTAATTTTCTTATGTTATAAAAATGAATGTATGTAAGATAATTTTATTTAACCCAAGGATACAGGTCCCTCGTCGTTCTACCTTGCATGTTCCCCTGCTGGCTGTTTTCACTACCATGTCAATCATTGGTTTGCAGAATGAAAATTTGCATAATTGTGAAAAGAAAGTAGCAGTAAAGTAGATAAAAAAAATCAGGTTGTCCACTGTGGCCCACCGAGGTAAAAAAAAAAAAGTAAGACGGTCCACAAACAAAAACTTGAAAATCGCACCAGTTGTTCTAAGAGATAAAACTTGACCCAAACTAATAAATAGTACCACTCGTTCTTAGGTAATTAAAACAAAACATTCATTTATAGTTCATAAACTTGTATGAGTGATGGATTTGAAAATGTCGATTTAAATATGCACTTCTTAGATAATTAACAAATCAAATAATTTCTTCACGCATAGTTTGACATATTTTATGACATACAATAAAACCCCACACACCACGGGCTGTTAGATCTGTGGGTTATCGAAAATAGAGTAATAACAGTCTGCAAATAAGTATCATTCTAATGTTGTTTTTTGTACAAAAGGTCTTTCCCTAGGGCCCTAGAATCCGGGTTTCGATACCCGTGGTGGGGGCAGAGCACAGATAGCCCATTGTGTAGCTTTATGCTTAATTACAAACAACAACAACTTTCCCTAGGAACGCATGCCACTGGTTTATATATTATGATTCTGGCCGTGTA
>NW_013668037.1:49938-51362 GCF_000517525.1 Limulus polyphemus | reverse complement strand
AACTTTCCCTAGGAACGCATGCCACTGGTTTATATATTATGATTCTGGCCGTGTACAAACACGTGTGTGTTAAAATGTAAAAACTGATAGCCTGACCTGTACATCAATTATAATCAATCCCCATTTCTTTCGGATACAGAAGTAACGAATTTACTATTTGAAATTGTAAACTGGTATCTTGTGATCTCATGTACGGTCTATTACATTTATACGTGCAAGATGTAATGTTTATAAAGGCATACTAAACAGACCTTCTTGTAAAATAAAGTGATTTTTGATTGCGGAGGCGGACAAGGGCTTTAAACGGGACAGCACGTGCGTAACATTTCGGCATGTGATCAAAAGTCCTAATTGGTAACGACTTGAGATCACAGTTTTGGACTCTGTCACTTATTGGTAGGTGATCGAGAGGCTGTAATCACAATAGGATGGGGAAAAAATATTTCATCATATACACGAGGCACTAAAAATATACGATTTATTCCGTGCACTGACTCATCTTGTTTGTTTGCTGTTAAGCACAAAACTACACAATGAGCGTTCTGTGCTGTGCACACAGTGGATATCGAAACCAGGTTTGTACCGTTATAAGTCTATACGGACTTACTGTCGATCCACTGCGGACACTGATTAAAAGTGGTTAGTTTCAATTTCTTAACGGTTACGAGCTCTGCCGAAGGTTTCCGATATAACTGAGTTCAGCCAAAGGTGTTCGATGTGTGTTCATCCGAAAGTGTCCCCTGTAACTGGATTCTGCCCACGATGTACGATATAAATGGGTTCATCCGAAAGTGTCTCATGTAACTGGATTCAGCCCACGATGTACGATATAAATGGGTTCATCCGAAAGTGTCTCATGTAACTGGATTCAGCCCACGATGTACGATATAAATGGGTTATCCGAAAGTGTCCCATGTAACTGGATTTAGCCCACGATGTACGATATAAATGGGTTCAACCGAAGGTGTTCGATGTAGCTAGAAAGTGTTAGTAAGGAAACCTGTACACGTGTTGTCGATGAAGTTATTATTTGCATTACATTAAATATATAAATTACTCTACGGTCATATTAAAGGTTCCTTATATTAAAGCTAATAAACATGTTTTATATACTGTAGGGTCTTACGTGTTCCAAGCAACGCTTTGCTATATGTTTCATAGCATTAATGCCAATTGTGGTGGGACAGAGGGGTAATTGCCCGTCAAGATGATTAAAAGTACCTTACAATTAAGTACCACTTTTACACGTTTACATTTCAATACCAGATCAAATATTATTTCATTTTCAACTCAGAAAAATACAAAAATTCTGGGACCCCTGGTCCTCCATGATAATTCCTACTACCCCAACTAAAAAAATCTCAAATGGCTTTCTGTTTCATAGTATCGATTGTAAAGCAACGGCATCAATACGGTGGCAGTTC
>NW_013668037.1:47019-49777 GCF_000517525.1 Limulus polyphemus | reverse complement strand
CCGCATGCTGCTCTGTCGAGGCGCCATCTGCTGAAGAGAGTGTATAATTTCCTAATATTATTCAATTCCCTACGACACAGATTTGAAATATTCTGCGGACATTCGCCACTATCACTAACTTGTATCCTCAATTATTACGTGGCAATTGGTATACACAGAAAAGCATTCCATCTTTGCCATGCAAGGTAGGTATATTATGTGTTACAATCAGTACTTTCAACTCATGTTTTTCTGGTTCAGTTCAGGAATTTCCAAAAGCAAGATAGAAAACGTCCCCCAGAAGCTCAGCGGTAAGTTTGATGGCTTATAACGCTAATTACCGGGTTTCGATACTCTTGGTGGGCACAGCACAGATAACCCATTGTGTAACTTTGTGCTTAACAACAAACAAACAAGACAGAAAACAAACACGTGTGTTAAAAATCGTGAAGAGCACGCACACAACCTTTTTTTATATTAAAGAGGTGAAGAACATATTATTTCACGATTAATTTTCCATCTTATTTCTGCTGACACATCATGTGATCAAAATATCTCTTCATTTTACCATCAGGTACGATTTATCTCTGACGTGTTTATGTCCTTGGTTGAGTCACAGCAGTAAGTTTACGAACCTATAACTCTAAAATCTGGGTTTGATTCCCCGCTGTGAACAAATACCAGACGTATTTAAGAGAAGTTTTTATCTTGACGGTTACTATGCTGATTCTTGCTCAAGGATTCAGTGATCCTAAGAGGTTTGACAGCTTAGCAGCAGACATGATTCTAGAAATTAATTTTTTTTTGGGGGGGGGGGTATAAAAGGGGCGGTCTAGGTTAGGGTTGTTTCCACAGCAGCAGTATTATAAGAAATGTTTCCATCTTTGGGTTACGCTGGTCCTGCCATCCTCAAGCCTGAAGTTCAAATCGGTTGGTTGTGATGATCCCTAGAACATCTCATATTTGAATGTTAATTGTATATTTTATTCAAAATTATAAAATAAACATTTTTGTAAACGTAGAATCACCAGTGTATATCAGTCTTATTATCCGTGTAATAACTAGTTGTAGGAGTTTTCTAACGATAAGATATAGACAATGTTGTATGTGTGAATCCACGTGACCCATACAGACAGTACAGTGTTGCTTACTGCTACAAGACAGACATATATTGATTGGAACCTTGCCATTCACTGAATGTGGGGGTCGACTGTCAATACTTAGCATTTTTTTCCTTCTTGGTCAAGCTTACTTTTTTACCCTTAAGCTACTACCGAAAATAACTGAAAGTTTTACGTGCAACATTAACCGGACTATCTAATCAATTTACTTAATTCTTAATAAAATATACTTTTACAATATGTGACTTCATCATCCATAACATTGTCGTATAATTGTTTATATCTATCAATTACACATATTGCTAACAAGGTGTCTGTGTGAGTTTCCAAGGTTTTCTAAGTCTTTTGTTGTGCTAATCTGACTAAAAATGTTACTGAATTTAAATATTAATCTTATTAAAATTATGTACTTATCGCGCTGTTTTTTTATTTATCTCAGTTAATCAAAAACCTTATACAGAATGGCAGTGTCTACAAATAGTGGTTTTTCTTTATTGATCTCATTAATATATATGTATATATTTGAAAACATATTGGTTTGTTTGTTTCTGTTTTGAATTTTGCGCAAAGCTACACGAGGGCTATCTGCGCTAGCTGTCCCTAATTTAACAGTGAAAGACTAGAGGAAAGGCAGCTAGTCATCACCACCCACCGCCAACTCTTGGGCTACTCTTTTACCAACGAATAGTGGGACTGATCGTCACATTATAACGCCCCCACGGCTGAAAGGGCGACCATGTTTGGTGGGATGAATATTTGAACCTGCGACCCTCAGATTGCGAGTCGAGTGCCCTAACCATCTGGCCATACCGGACCGAAAATGTATTCAAAACCTAAAATAAGTTCGTATCATGTTGAACTTTCGTACTGTATTACTCGAAGTAAAATAAAATTACTTCACCAGGGGATTAGCGACTTACTTACTTATATTAAGCCTTAAATTCTGCTACAACTCGAAAGTTCACAGAGACTGAAATTTCACATGCACTGATAGTACGTCTCAGAAATTACAATACTATTCAGTCGCCATTTTACTTACTAACACTTGCGAACAATATTCTTAAAACTTGCAGTTTAGTAAGCAAGTTATGTATCATTGAGCTTTAATAATAAATCTCGTCAAGTTGCAATATTCCAGGATCCAAAGCCACAAATCAGTAAGTGTTTTCAATACAATTCGGAAGTGATGTCAGAATTCATAACCACAAATCAGTAAATGTTTCGAATTCACTTCGGAAGTAATCTTTCGAAGCTTTTCGGTAAAGTCAACTCCAAATAAATAAGGCAGTTGCTGGGAATAAAGAACATTCATCTAGATGGAATAGGCACACATAATATTGATGCGTGCAACAGTAAGCGCAGAGAATTTTTAAAAAGCTAGGACTTTCTCTCGTCCATTCTCTCTCTCTCTCCCTTTTTTATGTATAAGTATGAAAGGTAGTCAAACCTGGCAAACAAACTGTGACATGAATTGGTTGGTTGGTTGATTGTTTCTTTATGCAAAACTACACGATGGGATATCTGAACGCTGTCCGGCGCGAGGAGTCGAACCCCGGATTTCAGCATTGTAAGTCCGTAAACATACCGCTGACTCACCGGGGGTCTAAATCAAAGTATTCATATCATTGGTGTTCTATTTAGTTATTTTCTATACCTCT
>NW_013668037.1:31970-46570 GCF_000517525.1 Limulus polyphemus | reverse complement strand
AACAAACGCTATAACGAACGTTTACTTCAACAATACTTTCTCACTGTAGATCAATTAGTCACTACCTACACAAATTATTCCGTCACGTTGTGAGCGTCTTATTTATATACCAGACAAACATATATCTAGTAAATGCTAGGGCATTCACGAAGGAACAAGATACTTCTAGAAAATAGGTGGCGTGACAATAGTCACGTGACCTCGCTGACGCAACAGTACTTTCTTTTGGTCAGTTTATATATATATGCAAGTGACTATGAATCCTACATCCATGACAGTGTATAAAATGGATTTATCCTACGCTGTTTAATATCTATTTAAGGGAATATAAAATCAATTAATTAATGTTATAAATTCAGAAACAGGTGAGTGTAAAATCTGAGGGGGGGGGCAAAAACAAACAAACACCGCCATTGGTTCAGATCTAGATCAGGTTAAAAATGCGATGTAAGTAAAGTGATTTTTAACAGATTTCGAGACAAGTGAGTATATTTATTTTCTCACGTGTACTTGTAGGTTTATTAGAGTAAGTATAACTTGTACTTGAGCCCAAGGCTCCAGTAACTATAGCAGTTTTGCGTTTGGAGGTGATCAATATAATGTTTTCTCTTTGTTAGATTAAACGTGCTTGAAACATTGACGCAAGATATAATATTTTATTTTTTTCACTGTCTATACGCTATGCATTATAGTTTCCTTGCTTTTTATTATGATCAACGACACATTGTGGAATATAATCTCTGCGCTCTTTCTCTCTTTACATTCAACCAGACCCTAAATCTGATTCTTTATATTCTGAAGCTTGTGACTCTACATTATCTCGATGCTACATTTTAGCTACCATTTCTCCTCTTGCAGTTAATTAAATTTGAAATGTCAACAATAACACCAATTTTCGTTCGTCTTGAAAGGGATCTATATAAAAAAAAACATTCAACCAGACCCTAAGCCTCATTCCTTATATTCTGAAGCTTGTGACTCTAAATTATTCCGATGCTACATTTTAGCTGCCATTTCTCCTCTTGCAGCTAATTACATTTAAAACTGTCAACAATAACACCAATTTTCGTTCGTTTTGAAAGGGTTCCACTAAATCTGACAACAAACCACCCTGTATCTGATAGCTCCTTGTGTACTAAGAAAACAACAACAACAATTAGACGCTTATTTTATGTTATATCTTAAAGTATCCAGTAAGCATAAATAACAAAAAACATTTTATTCGTGGTCTCTACTGCCACTACTTTACGCCAAAATACTATAGGGTTTTAATAAACTAGCGATATTATAAATGACATTTGTGCTACTTTTGTTTTTGTGAACGAACAAAAAACGAAGGGTGAATTTTTTTCAGCATTTGGACTCTAGTACAAGAAAAGGGGTTGTGTAAATCGTTAAATTTGAACGATATTAAATATGTGTAATCTAAGACTATAATCGTTATATCAGCAATATTGCCAGGTCCTATATGAAACCTTTGCCATATGTTCTGCTCGAAATTTACATTCCCACAGAAAAAGGATTTGTTTGTAATTTAAGCACAAAACTACACAATGGACTATCTGTGCTATGCCCACCATAGGCATCGAAACCCCAGAAAAATGAACAATAAGCATGTGGAAAATATTTTATTATTGAACTCAAAAGAAAATTCTGACTAGATAAAAAAAAGTGCAATAATCGATACAGTGCAATTTATAGTGAAAATATCGTGTATGTAATTTACAAATACAAAAAATATTTTGCCTTGAATTCACTAACGTAAGTTGCGCTTTACAACAGAAATCATTCGACATAAAGATCAAATTCTCACTAATAATCCCTATCTGGGCGATGGTAAATCTACAGACTTACATCGCTAAAATCCGGGGTTCGGTTCTCCACTGTAGACACAGCATGGCTTTGCTCTAAAACAAACAATCCCACGAGTAAGTTGTTTAATCACCGAAATTCCTTTTTTTCATTTTCAAAACTACATCACTCGAAATTCTTACGATTGTTTGTTTGTTTATAATTAAACACAGAGCTACACAATGGGCTCTATGCTCTGGGTTTTGCCACTACAG
Organism: Limulus polyphemus; assembly: GCF_000517525.1. Classification (NCBI taxonomy): domain Eukaryota; kingdom Metazoa; phylum Arthropoda; class Merostomata; order Xiphosura; family Limulidae; genus Limulus; species Limulus polyphemus. The sequence goes on along the minus strand of NW_013668037.1, from coordinate 44,504 downwards.
GTATCGAAACACTGTTTCTAGCGTTGTAAGTCCGCAGAAATACCATTGTACCACTGGGGGCAATTATTACAAAATAGGGAAAAATCACACGATCTAGCATCATGGGTTATCTAGTCCACGCTTCAGGCTGTAAATTAACTCGAATAATTAAGCGTCCTCTATCTCAGTACGATCGACTGAATGTCCCTGATTGTAAAGAAAAACAACATCAACAAAACGCATCAACTGCCCTCAGTAACAGGTGACCAAAGAAAACCATAGAATTTTAGAATTTGCGTAATCATAATATCTGGTGTCTATTCCGATATTGATGTTCGCAAAATGGGTATTGACGAATATATTCGGTTTAAAGAAAAAAATACGATTTTAATTTCAAAGATAAGCAGACAAAAGCTGTCAAATCTACATTGAACAACAAAGATACTTTCAGTGCCTCGCCAACAGGGTATGGGAAGACGAAAATATGCGCTCGTTTTTCACAATGTATTGAGGCTAATTGTTCCGGTTTGACGTTTTTTCACACTAGAGGCGTTGAGGGGTTAATGTAGCGATCGGAGCAGAATATAACGACTGAATTAATCGGGTTAGCTCTATATCTGTTTTTCTATTTTCTCGTTTGCCTAATTCAGAGTCTGTTTGCTTGACGAAGCTTTCATCGGAAGTACGTTCCTTGTTCCTTATTTAAATTGGAAAGGATAAATAGATAATATATTTACGAGAAACTCTTTTTATATGTAGAACAATTCTTACCAAGTATGTTGACTGTGATCCCTTATGCTCTAATCAGTGAACTTAATCAAGATTTTTACCATACTTAATAGAAAGTTTAGACTAATTTTTTGTGAAGTGTGATTAAGTTTCTTCACGGGTAGCAGCAGTCTATGGTGGCGACAATTGATACATTACTTTATTTTTATTCATTGTTTACAATTTAAAGCTGCAATATATGTTATCCAATAATAGATAAATATATATTTACGTCTTTGAATAGAGTTGTTTAAACATTTGTTTAACAACAAGTAAAAGCTTGGAATGGTCTATTCTGTCATTTGAATGGCACTCTCCCATTTGGCTTTAAGATATAGATATATATGTGTTTTTCCTTCCTTGTATAGCAATCTTACCTGTGATTTTATTCATGAGGCTAGAGAACAAACAAAACGGATAGTAGAAATTCCATTAGCCGCTTATCTTAATTGAACACAATAATTTACACTTTAAAAATAGTGAAAACACACAATAAGTTACATTTCAACAATAATATAAACAATAATACACAGAATTACCAGAAAAAAAACTGAAAGATAAGCCAAGAAACTCTACGCTTTCGAATAGTTCACTATTCTTCTTGAGAAACAGAAATTTCAATATTTTCCAACATTAATGAACAGAACATTACACAACGTTTCAAATTCCTCATGTAAAAGTATTGCTAGAGTAAATCATACATTGTTAAGTGGTATAAATGTGAGGTTTCTCATGTTTACGTTAAAAACGTTTTACAATGGAAGAAAAGTGTTTAAAATCATGCTCATAATCACTTTGCATTTCTGTGAGTAAAGAGTATTTTATTTGCTACACAATATAACATTTGCGCTCCGTCCACCAGAAGGGATCGAGCCACAGATTTTAGCGTGTAAGAGCGTACACATACTGCTGGCTCACGCACTGAAATAAGGTTCATAGGGTAGTTTATCTTACATCATATTTTAAAGCCTTTTTATTTTAACATTTTTAAGTTAGTAACCTTCTCTGAGATATATTTCTAATCTTTACCTAACAACGAATTCATACTGAAAAAAAAGTATGACATTATTAAAAATAAAATGGTGTTTGTTGTAAATATGGAATAGCATGTGCATGCGATTCACTTTTATCATACTACTATTTATACATGCAATGCGTTGATAATTTATATATGCGTTGCATAAAGTGTGAAGCATTATTAGAAACGGATAAAAGTTTAAATGTCAGAGTCTTTTAATTTCTGACTAAATAAAAGTTCCAGTTGTACTTTTTATCGGAAGTAGAAGCATTAATAGTGCTCATTGGTCGTTTATATATAACTATTGTTCATATAAAGTTGATGTGTTGTTTGAGTGATTGTCGGTGTGGATATTCACAATGTTAATTGGTCGTCTATGTATAACTGTTGGTCATATAAAATTGAAGTGTTGTTTGAGTGATTGTCGGTGTGGATGTTCACAATGTTCACTGGCTGTTTTGGTATAATTGTTGTTCATTTAAAAATGAATTGCACTGTTACAGCATTATCTACTGAAGCTCTAGGACTGTTGATGTCGTAGATCAGACGTTACACTATTACAGAGTTTTTGTTTTTTTTACCGAATCTCTAGTACTGTTGAGGTCGTGGATTATACGTTACACTGTTACAGTATTATTTACCGAATCTCTAGTACTGTTGAGGTCGTGGATTATACGTTACACTGTTACAGTATTATTTACCGAATCTCTAGTACCGTTGAGGTCGAGGATTATACATTATGCTGTTACAGTTTTTTTTTTTACTGACGCTCGAGTAATGTTTATTTGGACCAATCAATGTAATTGGAACCCCTTTGCTCCTGGAAGTGAACTTCTGTTACAAATACGAGTTGAGATTTGTAAATGCGGATGGTACCCAAAATTGACCTCTCCTCGAAGGGGCTCATTACAGTAGTTTTCTAAACGAAATTATCGATAATATAAACATTCAAAGCACAAAAGTTAAGTACTTCAGTGAAAGGGGTATTTGTACTGTTGAGCGGGCACGATTCATATAGACAAAAATCAGTTGTACACCTAAAATAGTGAAGAAAGATAAACAGCTTGTTACGAGACGTAACCCAAGATTACACAGGTCACTTGCAATTAACCTCCTAATCTCCCGTTTAACTTTACTCAATATTATCCGCGCGGATCTAGATTAAGAAGTGTGGGTTTTGTTATAGCAAAGCCACAATGGGATAGCTGCTGTGTCCACCGAGGGGAATCGAACCCCTGATTTTAGCATTACAAATCGGAAGACTTACCGCTGTCCCGCCGGGGGACTAGATTAAGAAAAACTAAACAAAGACTACGTTTCCCAAAGAACATAGCCATAAATCCGATAATCCAAAGTTATAGAAGATTAATCTAATATGTGATTTAAGTGAGCACAAAAAATAAGTTATTATCGTCTTGCAGGAGATACATTTCAGGTCGAGTACACAGCATGCTAAGGGATTTATGGTTGTTGCAATGTTAGAATGTTAAAAATCTGGATACTTGATAAATATGCCAAAGTGAATTCTGCATACTATCAGTCTAACTTTCTCTCCCCACTTTAGTTCAAGAAAATACAATATTTATACAAAATGAATACACTAAGAATGACTCCACCATGACAACACATCTATTTCAACATCACAGTTCTTCCCCTGAAGATGTAAATAAAAACGAAATTTCTTGCTATACCAACCGCAGAAATACCAGTTAATTATATCACCAGATGCATTTCCCTTTGGGTTGCTCAAATATACCATCAGAAGTTATCCTCAGAGGACTGTTGTTGAAACTGCGCTGCAAAGCAAAAGCTCGTAACCAGGACCATCACATAGAACACTGTTATCAGTGAAAGAATGGCGATAAGATGTAGACAATTATCCTTGTATTCTTATCATAGGTCGTGAACAGTCTTATAATTGTCCCTAATTTAACAGTGAAAGACTAGTCATCACCACCCACCGCCAACTCTTGGGCTACTCTTTTACCAACGAATAGTGGGATTGACCGTCACATTATAATGCCTCCACGGCTGAAAGGGCGAGCATGTTTGGTGGGACTGGGATTCGAACCCGCGACCCTATTTTCAGTTAGAAAAAGCTCATATCTAGGTAGAACAACAAACCGACCTTTGCTGAAAGACGTATATGTAGGTAAATATCTAGATTAGTGTTTTCGCTATAGCCTTTTTATTCTGTTAGTGCTAGAAGCTATTAGATGTTTTCAAAGGTATGATCAGTAAGGAAAGAATTAATGGTAACAACATATTAATATTTTTTCTTATGTAATATTATTATAAATAAAATATAACCTTTCCAGTATAACAGCTGTTTATTATTATTATTTTTTTTTGTCTTTTAGTGTTTGTTTTTAGAGTTAAGCCACATTGGGTTTATCTGCTATGCCCATCGCAGGATATCGAACCCCGAATTTTAGCGTTGTAAATCTGTAAAATTACTGCTCTCACACCGGGAGACGTTTTTTGGTGCAAAGCTACATGATGGGTTATCTGCGCTCTCTCCACTACGGGGAATCGAACACGGATTTTAGCGTTGTAAGTCGGTAAACTTACCGCTGACTCTCCAGAGGATTTGTTTTTGTTACCATGCCGTTTGACATAAATATGTACATAATGAGAATAACCTTTGAAATGTAAAATGTATCACCATCAGACTTGACACCCACAGTTCAGATCTCCTGTTATTAATGTTAGCTTCCGTAAGTATTACCTTAATTCGTTCGTGTTTGCTTTTACTGGTACCTACTTGTTCAATTCATTCTCAAAAGTTATAAGCCAAGTTTATGGTTTTATATTCCACACCCAATCTATTGTCAGTTTTGCTGAATGAATTAAGGGGACTTCTAAGAAATATCCTTCCAAAAAAAGTTTCAGATCTAGTAAACATGTTTTTCCCAGTGTCCTTTTTTTTTATATATATATTGTGTATGCTAGGTAAGTGGCCGAGGAATTCCTTTATTATTCGTAGAACTGTGAGCTGGATTGAGTTAAATAAAACAGGTACTCTTATATGTAGTACACTATAATAATATTTTACAACAAGCGACTTTGCATTTTATTTGTAAGAATGTTCCCCACAAATTATCTGCTAATTCTACATAATAAATAGTATTTTCCATCAGTACTTTTTTTTTTCTAGAAATGTATTTTGCAAACTTGATACATATATACCGCTGGTCATTATGGTTCTCTTATGAAACAGGAGATCCTGGATCTCTTATGAAACAGGTAACTGTTATGGAACAGCTGATCCTAGATCTCTTACGAAACAAGTGATTCTGGTATGCAGGCATATAACGAATTTTCTACTTTCTCATTTTAATGTAGAACGTTTAATTTGTTTTTAAATTTATTCTAGGTCTATGCAGTTCTCCATAACACGTGGTGAAGAAAGTTGTTAAGTTGATAGCGTTCCAGCTGCTTTTTGTTCCTTGTCACTCTATTGAGTTCCCACCTGTTCTACCAATGGGATACATGACTGTAATGCTATACATTGTGTGCAAGAATGTCGACAGTCACTGTCCTCCATTGGTAGGCTAGATGATATCTCGAGATTACGGCCTCCCCTATGTTTGAATTATAACGATTAGCCATGAGTGCTAACGCTAGTCGCTATTGGTAAATCAGACATTTCTTTGTAAGTAATTATCAAGTAGCTTCTGCCAGAAGAGCTGCTAAAGCTTCTACAATTAATAACAAGTATTCTTAGTGATGAATAACAGGAAAACTGCCACCCTCAGTGGCTCAATGGTAACTCTGAGGACTCATACTGATAACAACCGGATTTCGATACTCGAGATGGGTACAGTACAGATAGCCAAACACTACAGACAAACTATAAAATCTTATATGACCACTCTGCTCTAGGTCATCAGTTGGATGTCCTTGCTGACGAGGTTGGGCATGCTTAGCGATAGTACCAATCACTCATGCAGAATTGTCAAATGTAAAGCTACATGTATCATGCTTATCGCATTTGGACAATGTAATTATTACTCTTTAAGAAAATAAATTAATTTATTACTATAAATAAAATACATCTTTAATTATTTAAATTTAATGCTGTAAACTAAATTAGAGAAAGATGCGCCAATTTTTTTAGTGTGTGACAAGTACACAGAACAATAGTACAGCATCTGTAAGTACCTAACCACTTTTGTATCTGCTCTAGTTCTACCCATCTCAATCCATCATGGCGTTTGAGAGTGACCTCGCTAAAGAAAATCTGCTCAGCGACCACAATTGAAAGTGGGGGCTTATAAAGGAAAACAAAAACACAAAAAAGGTTGCCACTTTTTAAAAGCAGGGGAATAATTTAAACAAATTTACCATACGACTTGGAAAATTCAGCGGTAACAAATGAAGTTTTAAACTTTTATAGTGTGACAAATGTCTGGCCTTGCACTGGAGTATGTAAGGTCAGGATAAATAACTTTATTCATATACAGTAATGACTATGTTAATCATCTGATTTATACAGAGTCAATGACCAAACTATGGTGAACTACTGATTCCAAATAACGTTTGGTGCAGTTGAATAAAATGATAAATGTGAAAGGTGAATGCTTAGGTTTGTGTTGGAGTATCTACGTCTAGGATGAAGATAGTTATAAATAATCTCTAACGACTTTATTAATTATCTGACTTATACTGGGTCAAAGAAAACAGTTAACTCGATATAATTCAGTTTAGAGTACATACATTGTTTTTGTGCCTTTGATCACACTTAAGATTGGTTCATTCTGTGTTACATATCCATATCCAGTTCATTTATTTTGTAGCATAGACACATTCAGTTTAGAGTACATACATTGTTTTTTGTGCCTTTGATCACACTTAAGATTGGTTCATTCTGTGTTACATATCCATGTCCAGTTCATTTATTTTGTAGCATAGACACATTCAGTTTTAACAGAATCCAGAATTTATCATTTATCTTGCCGAACACCCCCCCCCCCCCGGTATATAGAGGACCTAATTTACTCCTTTGGGAAATCAGTTTATGTGAAAATACCAAATCCTTATAAAACCTATTATTCTGGTTTTCTTATGAAACAGCTGGATCTCAGTAAAAGCCAATTTAAGCACTACTGTAACAAGGGATTGATAAATATAATAACTGAAATTGTTTCTTAATCAATAAATGTATTGTATAGGAACCCAAAATTCCTAAAGATAAATGTAACAATTATAGTATACAAAAACATGTGTCCTAATCCATTAAAATAGTACAATACAATCAATAATTCAAAAGACCCAATCCTCTGTCTGCTAACATCGGTAAATTTTAACAAGATATAAACAAACAGCTTTCATGTAAATTTCTTGTGCATTATGAGTGGTTAATTGTATTTGTATTTTGAATTTATGGCAAAGCTACAAAGTTTATCATCCACCGTCCTTAGTTTTTAACTACTGACCAGAGTGACGCCATACAGTAAGTGACACCCTACTACGCAACAACCACGTTAAAGTATTTACTGTACAGACATAAACCCGACTCGTCAGCTACGAAACTCAGAACTCTACCCCAAGAGCAGCCTGCGCCCTGGAATTGACGATGATCAGGTCATATCACATTAAATTCTGTTAACGTGGCCACTGCATTGAGCTCAACAATGCTTTAAAATGTTAAGTAGATGTTTGAACGGTTTTCTATGATATACAGCAAACACAGTAATTGATATATTTCTATCCCCATTGGATCATTTTTTTCACATCTACCTTTAAAACAAAATATAGTAGACCAGTTGTTTTCACTCTGCTTACAAAATCTTTTCTCATACAATTTGCGCCGAAAGTGAAATTACTTCACTTTGAATATCTTAAGTCAGTTCGCTATCTTTTTGCGGCGTATATTCAAACAGTTGCTTAAACCATCTCAATCAGTTCAAGGAATCATCAACATAACCTTCCTTTTGTGGACCCTATTCCTTGCCTCCTCGAGACAGAAACCAATTTAGCGCCAGAAAGTTGACAATTTCCAATAGAGAGTTTAGGTAATATATATTCTTAACCAGTTTTGAATCATCCACTGTAGAGATTAAACCCTGGTCCAGGTTCTTTCCGGACGGCCTGTTGGTTAGGACGCTCGGCTCACAACCTGCAGGTCGCAACTTCGAATCCAGTCGTCGAATATGCTCGCTCTTTCATAATAGGAACGTTGTAATGTACAGTTAATCCCACTTTTCATTGGTAAAAAAAAAGTGGCACAAGAGTTTGCGGTTGTTGTTGTTGACTAGCTGTATTTCCTCTAGTTTATCACTTCAAGATTAAATAGTTAGCGCAGATAGCCCTTGAATACGTTAGGGCGAACTTAAAAGACAAGCAAACAAACAATCAAGTTCTTTCAAGGCAGACATAGAAAGCATATAACCTATATATACGAACAACAAGGAACCATTTGATCCTTCTAGACTGATCTTTGAGAAAAGTAGAAACAAACAATCAAGTTCTTTCAAGGCAGACATAGAAAGGAGATAACAAATATATGAGCAACAAGGCACCATTTGGTCCTTCAAGGCTGATCTTTGAGAAAAGTAGAAACAAACAATCAAGTTCTTTCAAGGCAGACATAGAAAGGAGATAACACATATATGAGCAACAAGGCACCATTTGGTCCTTCAAGGCTGATCTTTGAGAAAAGTAGAAACAAACAATCAAGTTCTTTCAAGGCAGACATAGAAAGGAGATAACAAATATATGAGCTACAAGGCACCATTTGGTCCTTCAAGGCTGATCTTTGAGAAAAGTAGAAATATTAAATCTATCTTCTGTGTTTAAGGAAATAATCGATTCCCTTCTTAAACTTATGACCTTCACTAATGTTGTTCGGCAAATCATTTAATAAGCCAGTCAACATGTTATAAACATAAAAGTGCATTAACTGGAGCCTTTTCTATCTTTTACAGATCTTAAGCTTGTATTCTCTCTAGTACATAAAACTCGATATTGGAATTTAATAAGTGGTGATCCTTGCTCTTCAGATGTATGTAAAACATCTTCTCGTAACTTATATTAAAGTTTTTCTTCATTACCCATTCAAGCCGTCTCCAACCATTATTTTCGCGTAACATTAATTGGTTAAAAGTTAATCATTTATGGAGATGTCGAAGGATTTCGTGACATCCTTCCCCAGATGTAGCTCAAATTCATAACCTTCAATAGCCGTAATTTCCTGGTATATTTCAACAGGAAATTGTTTTTACATTGAATGTAAACAAAAGGGTCTGTTATAGTCGTATTGATATCTTCACTAGCCGTAATTTCCTGGTATATTTCAACAGTAACTTGTTTCTACACAATGTAAACCAATGTTCTGTTATGATCGTATTGATAATCTTCACTAGCCGTAATTTTCTATGTATTTCAACAGTGAATTGTTTTGACACTGAATGTTAACAAAAGATCTAATATAGTCGTTTTCAGAAAATATGTCGTAATGCGTCGTTTTCAATATTTATTGAAAGACTTCTTGTACTACGTAAGTTTCACATGTTCCCCATAGAATACACAAATGTCTCACAGTTAACATGTTATGTTTTGCGGAGTACAACCCTCGAGCAGTCTACAGTAGACAAACAATTTATAAGCTCAATCTCAACTCGTCGCCAACTATGCACAATCTAGCATCATAAAACAGGTGGTTTCCTAGTCTGTCTCCTTCTCAGTTTGGCCTTGGTATGATATAAATGTATACACAAGAGAATTTAGTTGACATACACAGACAGCAAGACACGTACATATAACATTTATTTTAGCAGAAAAGGTTTAGTTCCATCGGGCTTCCCCAACACTAGAGGGCTGATTAGAACAGGTTTATTATATAACTAATCTACAGTGAACACAAAATGAAATATTCCGTTTCCTGTTTCTCAGAATGTACACCGCTGTTTAGGGTGTATGTGTGTGTTCAAATTTTCAGCTCTTACGTACAAAAGTATTCTTAATAAACCTTGTCATACAAGTTTTTTTGTGTGTGTTTTTAATTTAACTATCTATTTTTCATCAGGTTAATGTTAAATTCAAATAAAGAAAAATCACAAGGTCATTTCGTATGTCTGTAATTGAGCTAATTTTAGGCACCTTGTGACAAGATAAATTGGAAGTGAAGTTTTATTCTTGTACATAACTTAAACGAGTTTTATTCAGTTTGCATTTAAGAAATAATATAACAAACACTACTCAACTCAGTTTATAATACATGTACGTGACAATGGTCATATTTTTTATATTTCAAAATATTATACTGTTACGTCTGTGTTCGTCTGTTAAATTTCCGTAGAGATTCTTTCCGAGAAACTTCTGCGATACAAGTCCTTTCTTAAATAAAACTAGTTTATTCTTTCTCAATTCAACGTTGCAATACACTTAATTTCCACAGTTACTTTAACTTAAACACACGCTATAATTCACAACGACTCACGCACTTTACTTACGGTCACTACCGCTCAATTCACTCGATTAACTGTGTCTATTATCTTCAATCTCTATATCTGTTACTCCAGTTCCGATTAATCCTCTCGCTTTGTTTGCCGCGCTTATATACAATAAGAGCGCGCGTCTAACAAACGCTACGACGTTCGACAGGTTCCTCGATTATTCTAGAATTCCAGCGCATGCTCCCAGCGTCGCGCGAATTCCGCTGTCGTAACAATACAATTCATAAAAGGGAGTAACAAAGGGAGGTGATATAATTCATAACATTCGACTTTCATTTTTATTACCTATTATGAATATCTTTTCATATGTTAAACCATGTTAATTAACTTATGTTTTCACATATTCTATTAGCGATTGGCATGCATAATAATTTTATGTATGCACACACACACACATAATGTACTGTACATAGTATTGTTGTATCGTTTTTCTATAGTTTGGGCGCTCCCCAGTGGCACAGCGGTATATCTGTGGATTTACAATGCTAGAATCCGGGTTTCGATACCCGTGGTGGGCAGAGCACAGATAGCCCATTGTGTAGCTTTGTGCTTATTTACAAACAAACAAACTAGTTTGAAGATTCCTTTGGATTATTTGGTAAAAATAATGTCAAGTTCTATCCACGTAACGATACTAATTATTATTTTTTCTATAATGTTTGCTACAGGCTACGTTCACTTTAACACAAATTCTATGCCTAAGTTTACAGACAACATTTCCAGTTTCATTTTCAACAGAAACTGTAACACTATTACTAATACTAAGATTACTTACGCCTAACTGACAAATACAAAACTTACAAAGTCCAGAATGTTCTCGCTGATTGATCAAGTGACTAAACAGACAGGATAACTCTCATTGAATTCTCGCTAACTGAATTCTCATTAACTTTTAATTAATTTCTCACTACTCGAACCTTAACTCAATCATTTGGTTTTTGTATGTGTACTGAGCTCTCACTTCTATCAAGTACGGGAAGTTTCTTGATTCTAGGATACTTGTATGAACTTTCTCAATTTTAAGGTCATGCACCATCTAGCAAACAACCAAATTAAAACGTTAAAAACATTGTTTACAAAATTGTTCCTTGGAGTTGGTGTAATGAATCAGTGGAACTTATGTTTATGAACATGTAACGACACAACTTGCTTGACAAATTGTTAATATAGTTTTTGCTTGATAAAGTATTAATCAAGTTTTCTTCTTTGGGAAGACGATAGTTCAATTCCTTGCTTTCCTTTCTAATCAGATTGTTAATATTCAAGGATGTCGAAACAAACAGTTAATGAAACAAGTTTGTCTTCAGAGTTTAGGATTAAAGTATTATAGTTTCATGTTAGAGAAAACAAAAACATGCAAAGTTATTGTTACGTCTGTGTTCGTTTGTTAATTTTTCGAAGAAATTCTTTCCGAGAAACTTCAGCGATACAATTCTTTTCTTAAATAAAACTAGTTTATTCTTTCTCAATTCAACTTTGCAATACAGTTAATTTCCACAGTCACTTTAAGTTAAACACACGCTATAATTCACAACGAACGATTCACGTACTTTACTTCCTACCGCGCTTGACTCAATTGTCCGTCTCTATCTCTGCCTGTCTGCAATTATCTATACCGTCACTTCTTTTGCCGGCTTATATATACAAAAATAGAGGGCGCATAGAGAAGAATAGAGTTGCCATGAACAGACATGATCCTTCTAGGATCTCATGACGTGTTACTAGCGTCACGTGACTTCCGCTGTCATAACATTATATTTGCAATGTTTAACTGCTTTACATGTTTATTGTAAAACTAGAACGTAATAAATGAAACGTGGAAATTTCATTATATTATTCTCTGAATGATACCCTCATTATTAGATCTTTTAATTGAATTAATATATTTTTCTTGTTGGTAAAGCAAATATTACACACTACAGTTTATAAATAAATTACAGCGTGTATGCTTGTTTGCAACAATAATAATAATAATGGCGACACTGTAAGTGACACATTGCTTTCATTTTGGTTTTCTGAAATATATTGAAAAAGTTGTACTTCACATTGGTCTAATAGTTAATATTGTTACGTCTCCGTTTGTTAATTGATTTTCCGTAACTTCGTTCCGACGAAACTTAAGCGACACAAGTTCTTTCTTAATAAAAACTGGTTTATTATTTCCGAATACAACTTTATCGATACACTCAACTTCAACAATCGCGCTAAACAAACGCTATATCAACGAACGTCAATAATACTTCTGACTGCAGTTCAATTACTCACTATCTATACACACATTACAATGTGCCTGCTTCACTTGTATCTTAA
>NW_013668037.1:25240-30970 GCF_000517525.1 Limulus polyphemus | reverse complement strand
ACGTTACATTCCACTCTTATATATATCCGCCTACCCTATATCTAGTAAGAACTAGAACATTCGCCAAAGTACAGGATAATTCAAGAAAGGAGATAGCGTGAGAATCACATGATCTCGAAGACGCAACAATATTATTTGACACAGTGGTGACAACCTGTAATACATAATAAACGTTAATATATTCATTGGGTACCCATTATCAAATTTACTAAATTTTTATTGGAAAAACTTAATCCTCAAATAATCAATTTCTTTTTATACCTTGTAATACTGGCAAGGTCCATATATTGCATTATACTTAATCATTTTATACTTTTTTTGCTACAACACTTTCTTTGAGAAAACTTACAGTGGACTGAGAGTCAGAAATAATTAATATTCTTGATTAATTTACATTTATTTGTGTAACTCGTACATTGTTAAAACCTTGTAACTAACAAAGTCTGGATGCACAAGTAGTCTGGTGCGTGAATAATTTGATTTTTTTTTTAAAAAAGCCCATTGGTAATTATAATGTTAAAAGAGTTTAGAACTTCTGATTAGTTTCAAACTTTGCAATACAATCCCATAAATATTTTCTATAAAATAAAATAAAAAAAATTATAAATTGTTCATTTTCATGTTGTCCTTTAAAACTTTTTCTCGGAAATATATTTAAGCAAGTACACATTGTCTTTTGATTTATTTCACATAGTTCATTGTATAGATAATATAATGAGCATTATTGTTTGTAAATGTTGCTTCTTTGAATATCTAAGACTTAAAAGATGACCTACTGTACCTGTGTTTAATTTAATACCATGCTCTAAGGATTATAACATATTAATATGCAGAATTCATTACATGTAAATAGTAGAAGAGTTAAAAAATCCCACTTCTAAGCATTTCACTTGTCATTTACTTACGCAATAGTCAGTGAGTGCAGGAAACATGAAATGAAAAAGTGCAAGTGAGATATTCTCTAGTACTTTGAAGGTATCTTCAGATTTTAAGCTTTATGGCATTGCTTTGTGTAATGATACGTAATTTTGATAATATTTTACAAGTGGAATAAATATTTAATGCTTTAACTAATCTTCCATCTAGGCATTTTATTTTAATAAATATTAAGTCTGAGGTGAATTAATGCATTTCATTGACATTATTGATGGAATATGTATTCCTATCTACTCAGCTTTTATAAGTTTAAAACATTAATTTATTCTAATATTTTCCATACCAAATCATTGGCATAGTTACAAAAAATGTTTATCTTTGTCAGACAAAATAATAATTTACTTATTAAATGCTATAACACACTTTCTTGGGCTTAAAAATTACGGCAAACTTAACGTCAGTACAGTAAAGATAAATTAGGGTAATTAATAAACTTCACACTGATGATGTCACTATTTGTTATTCGGTTTCCTTTTGCAGTTTTTATTAATTTATCGATTAAAATCTGTCATGTAAGATGTTTGGCTCTATTTTTATTTGTAGGGCAGCATATGCCAGCCCATGAACAAGAACTGGCTACCAAAGTGTTACAGATACAATCCAAACGATTTTACTTGGATGTTAAACAGAACAGAAGAGGGAGATTCATTAAAGTTGCTGAGGTAATATATTTTTTGTTACATAAAAGACAAATAACCTTAAAGAATTACGTATGAAGATTCGTTCACTGAATTGTATTGTAGCTTGAATAGTTTTGTAAGCTATATTTTAAATGTTGTAATTTATTTCCATTTGTTAGCTAGAATGTGCACGATGTTAAGATAGGACTAAAACATCTAGAAAGTTCTAAGTTGACATCCATTTTTTCTCTTACATTCGAAGCTAGATTGAAAATACGAGAAAGTTATGAAGTGTGTAGAGTTATTTCAAAATAGAGAGTTAAATCAATCAGTGTCTGTTTGCTATCGCGCTGATTGAGATACTTTGTGCAAGTGAGTTGACTTTACTTCAATCTTCGTTTTGTTAGAGGTTTAAAAGCAATTGGTAATATAGGCCTACAGTAATTTATTGGAGTGTAATGGTATTCAAGGTTTTAGAAACCTGAAAGGAGGGAATAAAGTAATTTGTTCTCATCCCATGAGCTGAAAGTAGAATAATTTTCATCAGATAATTTGAAAAAATCTACCAATGAAAGTACAACATTATAACAATAGTTTGTTCATAAGGTGTTTACCAAATCAAAACACTGTTTTACATGTTACAAAATTAAAGTTTAGGGTACTGTGTGAAATCGCCTACTGGTATCTGATCTAATTTCAGTCACGATGTTAGAAAAACACGTAGATTCAAGAAATCTTGATAGAAATGAATATAAACCCTATAACCCGAGCACTTTCGAAAGGTGGACTTTTCTTCTTCAGGGGCAAACACGTATTGTACTCAAAAACAGATAATACGTGTTAATAGGGGGAGGAGAACATTGCATAATAGGACATATTATATAAGGATATCGACAACAGTATCCTTCGATGTTTGTTTAGATGATATCTAGAGTTTATGGCCCCACCTATGTTGTAATGAGAATGACCAGCCACGTGGGTAGTACGTGTTGCTCTGGGTAATACGAGGTTTATTGCATACTAAGAAACCGTTGATTTAAACAGTCTGGAACACTGTCTATAGCCAAAACAGTCTGAACTTTGATATTTATTCAAACAGTCAGATAAAAGGCCTCTACTAAATAGTTTGAAAGAAGAAAAGTAAAAGTGACTGTGTTTGTGTTTGTTTGTTGTTTTTTTTTGTCTTGATAGACTGCTTATTATGTGTTTCACTTTTGTCAAGTCTCTTTATTTCATATACTATTAACACCAAGAGTAAGAGTTTTAGTTTTACTCCATAATCGACACATTGATCAAATATCCTGTTATCTAGCACAGCTTTAGAGTTAATTCAGTTTTACCTGGATATGTCACAGAAGTATCAAATTTTAGTATATTACAATACCGTCTATCTAGTCACTTAAGTGTTCATGTAGAAATATCAGATTTCAGTATATTAGAATACAGTCTATTTCGTAACTCTGAAATGTTGATGTAGAAGTATACTTCAGTATATTACAATTCCCGAAACATCAAAACATGTTTTACAAAATTGATTAGAATAATAGTTTCGACATTCTGACAGATGATGACATGGGGAATTCTGGGTATACCCTCAGTGCCAAATTTGTAATGATTTTACCTGTATTAAAAATGACCACTAAGAAACTGTTTAAAAAGAAAATTAACTTTATTTTAGCCCCTTAGGCCAGAGAATAATTAGGTTGGGATCTATAAGAACTTTACTCATCATGTTGAAAGGATTCACAGAGCTCAAAAGGATCTGAATATGTGTTCTAGAATTTGAGCCACTCATAGTCATTGATACACACTAGGATTAACTTAACTGAAAAAGTATTTATATTGAAAATTTATAGTTTTAGTACTTATAAAAGAGTATAATATTTTACTTCAAATATTATTATTTTTCTAATTCTGATGTTTATATCATAATTATTTATACTTTTACAGCTGACATAAAACCATGAGTATTAGTATTTTCATGTGTGAAAATGTATTTCAGATTGATAATCATCTCTTCACAGAACAAACAGCTATTACTTTGCGCCATTGCATAAAAGAGTAATATGGAAGATTGCTCAACCAACTATTATTTTTTGGGCAATTAGCAGAGAAAGTACGTTTAATGTGGCTGGGGCAATAATTCAAGCTTTACATTATTTGAGAAATGCATTAAATACATGCGAAAATAAGCAAATGAATCATTCTGAACCTGCACCACAAGGAGAACAGAAGACTCATCTGGCTGGCACAACTATTGGCAATAATTTGGTTCTTAGTATGGGATAGCCTGCATTACAATTCCAGGTAAACACCCTGCCCTTTTTCCCATCAAAGGATACACTCACTCAATCTCATACCAGTGCAATTATATCAACCCAAAAAGCAGGCAACATCTTGAAGACATTCATGATGTTAGAAAAACACGTAAGTTCAAGAAGTCTTGATAGAAATGAATAAAAACCTATATTGATCAACCAAAATATCCTGAAAGGGATATGTATAGGTGTTTCTGAGAGGAACAAAGGACTCAAGAGAAGAGATAGCTCACAAAAAGATATAAATACCCTTACACTGAAAATAAGGAGGCATGAAAACTATGATTTCAGAAGCTCCATGTCTCAAAGATGTAAAGCAGAAGGCTCATCCTGACCCACATGAAAATTGAGGAATATACCCTAGTGAATATGATACTGGCTGGGGGTCAAGACTGAAATGGAGAGCCAAACCAGACACCTCATATAAGACAACTTTCGAATGAGAAAAGAGGTCGCAACAATGGATATCTCCTGGGATTGAGCGAGTAGAAGCCAATCGTCCATAAAGTAGTAGAACAGTAAGTCTAAAGAATCAACCTCTGAGCAAAAGCCCACTGAACTTAATTGAAAACACACGAGACCAAAGCCAACCCAAAGGGAAGGGTTGTGAATAGAAAATTCAATCACTGTGGGTGAACTGAGGGAAGCAAAAGGTGGACAGACAATTTCGGATTTGAAAAAAAAACAACACCTGAGACATTAGTCTCGGTCGTCCACATCCAAGGAGGATACCCACCTCATAGTAATAGAATTTCTATCTTGAACCGAGGAATGCCTAAATTGGTTCAAGAGGGACGAATTTATGACAGGGAACTAATGTCCCATCTTCATTGAAACAACAGTGTGAAGTCGAGGAAAAGTAGTTCTAGTTGGATGAACTGGAGAGTGGAAAGACAGGGAAATACCTGGCTGTCAGGGTTTTATGTATATGTGGGCAGATGATTTATCTACAGTAGGTGCCTGTGACTTGCTAGTGATAAATTCGAACAATAAACGGACAGCACACAATACACTTGTTTTAAAATAATATATTCAAAACAAGTCAAACGTATGTACACAAATGTTTTTACACTATAGGATATCACAGTTGTATCTAAAACTCTAAATAATTCTCTTTTCCTGTCAAAAGTCTACTCAGGCTGATTCAATTACTTTAAAATCCAACTGACAAGACGAACTATTTTTCTTTACTTTGCTTCTTACTGTATAATCAGCGATATATTCACTTACCACAGTTGTATCCTGAACTTCCAATAATTATCTCCTTTTCGTCAAAGTCCACACAGACGGGTTCAATTACCTTAGAACACCCTTTGACAAGACAAATTATTCTCTTTATTTCTATTAAACTGTGAAAATCACTTTAAAATACTGCTCGTTATAGCTAACCACTCACACATCGATTAACTTTATATTTTCTTTCACTAACTAATTTTCTGACCGAACTGCACTTAACTTCACTTTACTTTGTACTTCTTGACTTGCACCCACGAGCCACCTATATATATATATATACCTTATTCACTGAGGCCTCGAAAAATACGGAAGATTCGAGTAATGTGACGTCACCAATATTAGTAAAACCTAGACAACAATGTAATTGGATGTTGGTGTACTTTGGTGACAGATTTTCTTGTAGGCAGATTTTGTTAAACAAGACCGATGTCTGTAGGTTTACTTTCTTCTTAGAATTCTTCTCAAGAAGTCGATAAGCCACGAGCTAGATACCACCATCTGCTTACCCATACCTATAAATTTACCACCAACAGTAATCACAATTCACACAACATTCAGCCTTGATAATGGATGCAGAATGACATTCGAAACGCGTACGGCCAACTCATCACTAGCTACAA
>NW_013668037.1:19421-24207 GCF_000517525.1 Limulus polyphemus | reverse complement strand
GTATCTAGCTCGTGGCTTATCGACTTCTTGAGAAGAATTCTAAGAAGAAAGTAAACCTACAGACATCGGTCTTGTTTAACAAAATCTGCCAACAATGTAATTGTAAACATAATGTAGGACTTATACAGAGTTACGTAACAAAAATTTGACACAACTAACACTTTTAAAACAACAACCTTCCATACTACTGTCATGAAAACTAAATAATCATTAAATATTAACTCACAAAATAAATTAAATAACATTTCCTACAGCAAACAGTCTTGAATATTCAATGTTGAGAATGTACATGTGTAACCTAGTAATCTGTAGCAAAGGTAATTGTACATGTGTAACCCAGTAATCTGTAGCAAAAGTAATTTACAGGTGCACAACCTGGAAGAGCCAAGCTCCAATTGGATTGCAGCTAAGGGATGGTTCCAGAAACAATTTTCTCCAAAGACACAGGACAGTTAATTCTTGGAGAAAGGGGAACATCAGATAATAACAGGAGGACTAGAAACAAGAGAGAGGCTGACCTCACGAGGCTGTAGAAGACAAAAACCTTGATGGTAACCCCTAGTCCAGAAAAGCAAGAAACCAAAGTGCACAGAAATGGTTTCTGGTGAGCTGCATCAGCTTAAGATTCCAGAGCATAAAAAGTGCTTCCAAAAACCTTATCTTAAAGGTTGTGTGCAACATGGAGGTTCATTGGGGAAGACTGTAGAAGGCGAATATTAGAAAATGAAGCAGCCTGACGAAATACATCCTAGAAACAAACAAACCAAAAAACAATTAAGAAGAAAATCAAGGTCAAAATGAAAAACGTATTTTGCTATGTTTTTCCAGGAAAGCTGACAGGATCAGGATGTAAATAAAGCCTCTAAAATATGTGAAACATGTCCAAGTTATGAAGAAATTGAGCAATAAATGAAGAAAAGTAGATTAGGAGTGAGAGAGAAAGAGATATCCTCTAGTTGAAAGAAGAGATTCGAGTTATTGAGGCTCATGAAATAAAGTAGTTAGAGATTCAGCAAAATACAACAGGAGAAAGAGAAAACAAAAGACATGTAACAAAGGTGGTGTTACCTGATCCTTGCTGGACGAGGGAACCAGAAAAAAAAGCAGGTGTAGGTATAGTTGTATAAATTCATTTAAAGATGGGGCAGACTCAACTGAATTAACAGAAGCAGGGCGTCAGAAACCCTGGATCTCAGATGAAAATGGAACAAACCACCTGATGCATAATACATCACTAACATCAGTAACATCACTAACCATCAGAGTGCCTCCAACTGTCATGCCAGTAGAGAATGACTCCTTTTGATGAGTTTCAGCACCTTGGAGATGTCAGAAACGTGGAAACATGAATTCTTAATTCAAGTTATTCATAGAACCAATTTATGTTTAGATAAAATTTGGCCTGATCCAATGAGAAAATTATAGAGCACTTAAAAAACCCGCAATGGGTTAAAACAATGGGAAATACTCTTGTCAAAGAAACCTTATCACCAATAATGAAACATCCTAAAATTGCAAACCTGATTACAGAGGGAAAGTGTAATTTAAGATAATGCAAATAAATGTTTAACTAAAATTTTATTATTTGGTATCTTTTTTTTTTCTCATATCAAGAAAGTAAAAGAAAGAATGACTATGAATTAGTTTGTTTGTTTGAATTGATGCACAAAGCTACACAATGGGCTATCTGTGCTCTGCCCACCACGGGTATCGAAACCCGGTTTCTAGCGTTGTAAGTCCGTAGACATACCGCTGTGTCACTGGAGGACGTCTACGAATTAGAATAAAAGATTAAAATAATAATCACAAAAAATTCGTAATTATTAAGAAAAAATACGTCTGAATAAAGCAGTACTAAAGAAAAAAATGATGCCAGTGCTTATGGGGCTTGCTGTACTTTGAGGATGTGTCACCTTCGTATTGATGAAGAGCTATAATCTAATAATGGTTATATTATAAGCTGATGCAGCC
The DNA here is from genome assembly GCF_000517525.1 of Limulus polyphemus. Taxonomy (NCBI): domain Eukaryota; kingdom Metazoa; phylum Arthropoda; class Merostomata; order Xiphosura; family Limulidae; genus Limulus; species Limulus polyphemus. The sequence continues at coordinate 22,236 of NW_013668037.1, read as the reverse complement.
GACGTTAATATGTGTGGGGATGAAAGTTTCGTTCAAGGCTTGTGGCATGCACAAAAACTTTCTCATCAGTAGTTTGAGATAAATCAGGTAATATATTATTAGAGAGTCTGGATCAGTTGTTATGACCTTTATACGTAGAAAAAAAAGGTTGTTATTTAGTGGGAAGTTGATCAGGGCTTGATATTTCAATCAGTTAAGGTTAGATCTGTTGATATGTAAAATTTTAATAGTTATTGTAGTATTTTGTGATTTTTTAAATAATGTTATAAACTAAAATAAGCTTAAATTGCATGTTTACTACACAGAAATGTTTGATAGTTATTGTTAGTTTGTATTAAACGTTTTTGACAATTTTATTACAAAAGTGATAAATCAAGTAGTTTTCAACTCATAGAACTTCATGTGACTGGATGTACTAAATTTGTTAATCTTTTACTTGAAACAGTTATTGAATTTATAACTGGCCAGTTTCTCCATTTCTAGATGAGACACCATAAACAATGGTAGTTAGGGTGATTGGCTAAACTTGCAGAGAAGTTTACTGTACAGTGTGTTTTCAGTGCTTTAATTTAGATATTGGTTTTCTAGAGGGAGCTGTTAATCATGATGGTGATGAAATATCTAGAAAGTTCATGAATGCTAAAAATCTAAAAGCTTCTTCTAATATGCAAAAGCAAGAGTACATTATAAATACAAGAGTCGTTGAAGCAATATCTCAATGAAAGTTATTGATAATTAATTAGTAATTCAATGTCAGAAATGTTAGAAATGAGAGTTATAAAAGAGTTAGGCATAGGTATCATTATTCTCAGAACTGCTGCTGCAACCTTGTTTGTGAACTTAGGCCTACAACTTGTGTCAAAGTGAACGAAAGCCGTAGTAAACGTTATAATAAATAAATTAATTTGTTAGCATTACGTGAACTATACTTGGTACAATACGTACCAAATAATCCGAAATAACTCACACAATGAAAGAAAAAGTTGCAGCAGTGATACAGAAGTGGGATTATTTTGGTGAATATGAAATAGAACTTTGATTAAATTTCAAAATGACAACTCGGGCAGAAAGCGAGATCGAAATTCTATTAGAGATGATGAAATAATTAAAAGAAGGTCAAGAATATAAGAGATAGAAAACTAAAAGAAGAACAAGAAGAAATTGTCAGAAAATAAAAGGTGAAGAAAAACAGACAGAAAATTAAAAAAGACCGAAACAAAAGAGGCAGAAAATTAAAATAAGATAAAGACAAATAGGGTAGAAAAATAAAAGAATAACAAAAATAAATTTATAGAAAATTAAAAGAAGATGAAGAGGTAATATAAAGAAATTTAAGAGAATAATTAAAATGTATTTGTTTGTCGAATTTTGTGCAAAGTTATACGAAAGTTATCTGTGTTAAACGTTTCTGATTTAACCGCAAAATGTTTGGCTACCCTTGTCTGAATGAATAGTGGGATTTGGTAGTTGCCTTTTAACGCACCTAGTATAGTTTGAGTTAGTTTTGAGGTGAGGAGAGCTGCAATAAATATATAATATCATCATGTTGTTAAGGGTCTTTAGTTTTTTACTGATGGAAGCCATTTTTCATATGTATAAGTTGTGTACAAGTTATATGTGGCTATTGTGTTTGCTTTATGTATAATGAGAATGACTAAGTAAGATACATACAAATTTAAAGTACATGTTTCAACACTTTGTTTTCCGACAATCATCTGTACTAAAAGGAAATATTTTATCTTTCAGGTTGGACCAGCTGGTAAAAAAAGTCGTCTATTGTTAGCAATGTCATCATCTTTAGAATTACGAGACCATCTTACAACTTTCAGTGAACTATATGCTTCACTGGGTAAGTATATTTTCTCTGCGTTGTGGTTTGTTAGTGTAATCCAGTTTAATGCTGCGTAGTATAGGAATTGATGAAAAGAACACTTTGAAACAATGCATTTTTTCACTCTTACATTGTATAAACACAGCTCAAATAGAACGTTTTGTTTTGTTTATAAACATAATATTATAGTGGTTTTACGAAATAAGCTTATGAGTGTAAATAGTTTGCACAGCTTTATTAATTTTCTTGTTAGAAAAAATATGTGATTTTCTTTGAACTGCCAAGAATTCTGATTTGTTCATTTTTTACTTGAAAATATATGCTTAAAATTTAATTACCAATTTCTTTATCATATACACATACGCAAAGGAGAGGGTTCGATTGAATTCCCTATTTTGTGATGTGAGAAAAATTATGACTATATAATTATAGAGCAGGTGCTTATGGTATTTAACGTTTTCTACATTGTCTACATTTTTTGCTGATTGTGCTTTGCATAATATGTGTTGGCGTTTGGTCTCACAAATTAGAATACCCTTTCAAACATTCTGCTTACGGGCCTGTATCAAAAACTATTTATTCTTTCTAGTTGCAAAATAATAATAAATATATAAATAATCTTTGAAGTTATTTGCCTTTATTTCACTTAATTTCTGACTACAAATTAATTTTTTATGTAATTCTTCTAAAATATCAACTTATTCATTAACAGTAAATTCTAATCAAATTATAACAATACATATTATAATTTAAAGTAACTTGTAAACCTAAGTTAATAGAGCCTATCCTGTATAAGAAACTCATTAAAAGTAGAACTTAATATTAAGTAAACAAAAAACTAGATCCTATATTAACTCATTGATATATAGATATTAATAGTTTTCAAACAAGACCCAAAACTCGAGCGCTTTCCAACAGTTCACTATTCTTCTTCAGGAGAATATTCCCTTTATTCTCCTGAAGAAGAATAGTGAACTGTTGGAA
>NW_013668037.1:15311-19411 GCF_000517525.1 Limulus polyphemus | reverse complement strand
CTAATATGTAGTGTTTCATCTGTATAGCAAGTAGAGTGAGTACTATGTATTGTTGCATCGCGCTCGAGTTTTTAGGCTTCGTTTGAAAACCATTACAACTTTTGTATGTGATCTTATGTGCTAATTTCCTAATCAGAATAGATATTAACATGTTTAGATTTATTCCCAAATATACACAGGAACATACATTGATACAGAGATAAGTTGTCTAGTATTTTTTTGTTGTTAGATCTTTTAGTAATACAATTACCTTAGAGTTTCCGTACTTTTCCACTTTGATCAATTTAAAACATATAACATTTCATTTTAAGCTTCAAAGTTTCTGGAAGGAAGAGTTATTGTTCTCGTTAACCATATGCAAATGCTTTGATAGCTTCTGTGTTGTAGTAGTAAAAAGGTTGTTTAACTAGACAATAGTAGTAGTCACCGAGCGATTGCATTGATTAATATTCTTAAAAGCATGACTGTAGTAGAAGGCTTCAAAAAGTAGTTGATTTTAATATCATAGAAATTTGCAAAATTGAATTTTTTTTTTCATTTTGTAAGCTCAATGCCATATGTACAAGAAGGTGTTGGTTCTCAGTTATTTGACAAACAGTCGTTAATTGCTTTAAAATGTTTAGGCAAGATATAAAATTTGATTCTTCTTTCTCAAAACAAAAAGGAATCAATACATTATCTGTTTGTTTATAAAATTGTAGATATATTTATAACCTTGTTGCTAAGAGAGGTTGGTATGTAAAGAAACTATATAAAAATTAACTGAAGCAGATTCTGTAGATAAAGGACACAGAAAATTGTTGAAAAGATCAAGTATTCTTGAAAATATTATAATATGATACATTTATATTTTTCCAAAGCATTGATTTTTAATGAATGATTAATTACTGCACAAACATAATACATATGTCTGGTAATATGTCTGAATGCTTTCCATCCATATTATAATTTAAAACCAGATCTTTAACGCAGTTAAATAATTGTTGAATTTGTATTTATCCCATTAGTTATAATCATAAAATATTATTTGGCACCTTCTTTTAACCTTTGAGAAATTATTTAGGCTAGGTTCAATGTGCCGTTTATGTGAATGTTTTTGTATTTTATAGTTTGTTTTGCTTTAATTTTATAACTGTAAAAACAGTTTGTAGTGTTTTACTAATATTTTTTTCTATAACAAAAGGCCCACCTAATCCAGATAGCATACCAGAAGATGGTAAGTTAAAGAGTGAAGTAATGGTAAAAGAAAATAAACGGTATTATCTTGACCTGAAGGAAAACTCTAGAGGAAGGTTTTTGCGAGTAAGTAAGTGATATAATTACTTAAAGAATCCAAACCATAAATAAAAATGGGTAAATAGAACACATTCAACCATTTTGAAAATGATATAGTACATGTACATTTATACTAAACACATATAAATGAAAAATCAGGTACTAACATTTTGTTTCTTTACACTATAACTTCTTGAAACTTGCTACAGTAGAAAATATTTTCAAGTTGTTTATGCAGATCTACTTCTTCGGTTGTTGATTTTGTTACTTACAATTTAAGACAAGTAATTTTACATAAATGATGTTATTCAGGTTGCCATTTGACAAAATCCATTTCTGGGACTTGGCTTCATCAATCACTTAGCAGATGTATGATTAATCAAACATATTAGAAGCGGTAAAGTACTTAAGTACACTTAAACTATCTCATTGTTTTCAAATTAGTTTATTATCTCAGCCAATAGCTTGAGCATTGTTTTCAATGCTGTGTGTGTGTGTGTGAACAGTATACCAAGAAAATTTTCGTTTTCATCTGATTTTGATACATTTTTTCTACGGAGGCTGAATGCCCGCTCCCCCACTGAGGACCAATTAATTTATTAGCTATGATGAATGTAGGTCGACATGATTATAGTCAAATGAAGGTCAACCACATAACCCAAAACGTCTATATTTGGTTTTCATTAAATTTGAAACGCAAATATTGAAAGCCCCACAAGGGCCAGCTGATTAACTTTTGGTGAATGTAAAAGTCAAGGTTACACTGAAGGTCAAACATTTTCATTATAATTAATGGTAGCAATTAACTTAGGATTTTGAAAAGTGGTCAAAACTTGAGAACAAATTGTGATAGATAGAGGATCTTTGGCACCTAGACATATTTTGTTTTGGAGGTAAGAAATTGTTTGGTGTATATTTTAGGTTAATAAATGTAAAAGTTAAAACAAGTACAATTCATTATCACTACACATATTTTTTTTTATTTAAGTATTTTGGTGATGTCCCATTTCAGTAGAATTGCTTTGATATTTCTAACCATTTATTTATCAGTATATTGTGATTTAATTATATGAAGAATGATCAAATTATATTGTTTCTGCTGTGATTAGATACATATTTCGGCTCTGAGAAATTATAAACATAAATGGTTGTTCACCCTTTCAGAACTGGGTTAGTCAATATGATTGAACCATAGGTCATTATTTGCTAAACTGACACCAGCCTGGCATGTCTGTGATTAAACTTCTGTCTGAAGGACTTCTTAAATAACAGTTAAACAAAAAAAAAAAAGATTTGACATAGAAAAATTTGTGTTATTTCAGTTGATTTATAACCTTATATTAATTTTTTTTGAAATAGGAATCAAATAAATCTTGTTATATGGGAATTATGAATCATTGACAAATAGAACAAGTAAGCTTAGCTTTTCATACAGCTGAGTGCCATTTTTTTTGTCAGTTATGACTTTTGTCCAATAAGCAGAAACTGTGGGTTGAAGTTAACCAGTGTCCAAGTTTCATTTACTTAATTCAACTAACTATTTGTTTAATGTATAAAATAAAAAAACTATACTTATTATGATGTATTTAATTATAATTACTTTTTAACAAATTTCCTTAGGAACCATAAATATATTCTGAAAATGCAAACACCTTTGAACGATTATTCAAACCTGAGATATTAAGAAATTTAGACTCTTAGAGAAGAACTAGATGAACAAATGGCTTAATTCCAGTAAAAAAAATATTCTAAAATAACTAACATGCTTTGACTTTTGATAGTGATACTTACTTACCATCATTATGATATTTTACTTTTTGTTTTTTATGGAATGGAGAATATTTTTTTATTTTGAGTGAGAGCAATATTTTAGAATTAATTCAAATAATTTTAAAATTAATTTTAAGACAGTAACTTGATTGTTACTCTCCTAACATATTATTATATTGAAAATGTACATAAATATTTTCTAAAGCATATCTGAAAATGTATATATATATACATATATATGTTTATATATACATATATATTATTTCATCTTTTTTTTCACTTGTATTTTTTGCATTCAAAACCCTGTAGATTTCACAAACTACAGTGAGGGGAGGTCCTCGTTCGCAAGTTGCTATACCAGCACAAGGGATGATAGAATTTCGTGATGCACTCACTGATCTTCTGGAAGAATTTGGCACCGAAGATGATACAGGATATGGTAATTTGCTAGCATTCATTTATAATTACTTAGATTTTTAGTGAAGAAGAGGGGTTGACTATTTTGATACTGTAAAAGATACATTCTGGGTACCTATTGTTGCGTATCTGGTCATTTGTTAATTTCCGGTATAAATTCTTCCCGAGGAACTTCAGCAATACAAGTCTTTTCTTAAATAAAACTAGTTTATTCAGTCGTTCCTGGTTGGTTTATTCACCTCTACATAAAGCAGCATACTGCATTTGTTGTCTTCTTTTTTCATCTACATGTATGACATTTGATAGTCGGTCTGCTTTCAAAACACAGGGTGGATCCTGTAAGTTGAAAAAAATTGAAAAGTTAAATACCCATGAAAATAGTGACAGTCATCGTGAGTCAATTGCTGCTTGGAAAGAAACTGAGCACCGAATTTGTCTTCAAAATGGCATTGATGAAGAGCTGCAAAGGCAAATTCAGCAAGAAATAAATAAATAGAGAAATGTAATGCGACAGTTGCTGGATTGTACACAATATTTAGCTTCTCAGAATCATGCATTTTATGGCTATACTGAGGACATGACCTCAAATGAAAACCCTGGAAATTTCCTGTCACTTTTGCAGTTATTAGCAAAGTATG
>NW_013668037.1:7278-14803 GCF_000517525.1 Limulus polyphemus | reverse complement strand
GTGCAAGAGAAAAGGCAGTAAAAGTTGTACATGAAAAACTGGATGAATTGCTAGGACTGTTAGAGCAATTAAGTGAGAATGGCAATACAGCTGAAACAAAATGTGATGCTCATAATATTCTGCAACGCACTTTTACATCTGAGTTTTTTGTACTTTTGCATTTTTGGAGAAATCGTTTATCATTTATCAATCGAGTGCAGAAACGTCTTCAGGACCTAAAAATGAATTTTAGAGAAGCAGCTGCTGATCTTGATTTCTTGAAAGAGAAATTGATAGAATCGCGTGCAAAGTCCTGTCAAGAAGCATTTAAAGTGGGCATGAATCGATGTGAAACATGGGGATTGACCATTGAAAGAAGAAAAATACGTCGTAAACGAATGCCAGGTGAAAATGCAGCTGATGCTGGATTGACTACTGAACATGAAATTTACCGCATCATAAAGGATGTTATTGATCACTTGATTACAGAAATAACAGGAAGTTTTCTCGCTTACTAGATTTAGTTTCACGGTTTGAATTTCTACTAGATGTGCAAAATAATGTTCTGACTTAGCAAAGAGCTAACCAGTTGATATTGATGGACCAGAATTGTATAGAGAAATTAAAGAGTGTAGAATGTTGATAAGTAAAAGAACACAGACCGATTTTTCTGAACTAATGGTTGCAACTGATTTGCTAACATTTATAATTTCATATGATGAAGATGTTTTCCCAAATTTAAGAATTGCATTGCAGATTTTGTTAACAATTGGGGTTTCTATTGCTAGTTGTGAAATGTCCTTCAGCAAACTGAAATTAATTCTTACATACTTGAGAACCTCAGTGACTCAAGAACGACTTAGTAGCTTAGCAATATTAAATATTGAAAAAGACGCATTTAATGCCTTAAATTTTTAATTGATGCATTTGCAGCAGCAAAAGCACGAAAGGTTCGTATAATGTAACCATGAATACCAGAATGCTACCTGTACAAGATCTAGTTAAGTATATGTACAGTTTTGTAAACTAATAAAATTTGTTATATGTAAACTTAAGTAGTATTTTATCAAATGTTTTATAATCCATGTACACCACAAGTGATTGGTTTCTCATATAAAACATAAGTTTTAAAACTAGGGATATAACAGAAATTTATACTGCATGCTTGAAAGATTACTCTAGCTATGTGACTTTGAACAATACTGGATGACAAAAATATCAAAATGGTTTACAAATTATGTAAGTACACCTAGTAGGCTATACTTCATTAGTTCCAGGTGTACAGTTGTGATATCGTGAGATGTTATATTGTGACTTTATTTTAGGCCTGTGTAAGGCGGTAATTAATTCTTTATGTTATTGTCATTAAGTGGGTAATGAGTCACAAAACAAATAGTCAAAACATTTCAGAGGTGGGGGCGCCAAAAGTGTCTTTGGCCCCGGGTGCTGAGAACCCTTGCTACCCCACTGGAAATACTAGAAGTAAAAATGCTCATTGACCAGTAGTCAAATTATTACAATAAGGAAAAGGCTTAATCAAAATAAATTGGAATAAATTGTATCAAAATGAACAATAGATATAGTGACTTTGTTGAAGGTTGACAAGAAATGATAAGAAAATGGCAGAACCTCCACATTAGAAACAGAACCTTCTCGTTGAAGATTGAAACAAATCTGCATTCAAAATACGCAATTGCTCTGTAGTTGATTTATCAAAAAATAGGCACTTGATCAGGCTCTAAAGGAAGATATTGGAATGTACCCAAACGTTTTCTTGAATATTTGGGAAGCTTAATACAACAGTGACAATGTATTTACTAGGTTGCTTCTAATATACATAATATCCAAAATCTGAAACTCTGACAGGTGACATAACTTCGACAAATTAAACTTTTATAGTTTGAAGTGTAAACGTGCTAGTTTGTTTGTTTGAAGTGAAGCACAAAACTACACGATGGGCTATCTGGCTCTGCCCACCACAGTATCGAAACCCGGTTTCTAGCATTTTAAGTCTGCAGACATGCCACTGGGGGCCAGTGTACATGAGACTACAGTTGAGTTTAAAATTTTGTGTAAATAAACAAACTCCAGATTTTTTAAAATTAACACATATATATGAAAAAGGTAAGATTCATAACATAAAATGCTATTTCCATTTGTAGGATTTAAACGGGATTTACCTGAAGCTCAACACCTGCGTATAGAAAACAAACATTTTTACTTTGATGTAGGCCAGAACAGCAGGGGAATCTACATGCGCATATCTGAGGTATGCTTTCATAATTTGTATTTCTGTTAAAAATGATAATTATTTTTACAGAAGATAATTATAGGGAATTTGACCCAAAAAATTATCTTTTCACTGATTAATAATATGTGCGATGCAAATGTATAATAATTTTAAATTTCAAGGCAGAACAATCCCAGGAACCTTTCTCGCTGCAATAAATTCATAATTATTAGCAGAATTGATGATGTTCTTGATTCTTTTCATGTGCACATCAAATTAATCTAGAATATTATATTAAGTAAACATTTTTAATTATAGTTCAAGGTCATGACACTAGTCTGCTGTTAGTTATTCAAATGATGAATAATTATGTCATGTATTTTGGAATGAATCACCCCTAAAATCAGAAGTCAATCATACAGAAATCAATAACCGTTTAGTTCAACATAGTAGCTGGAAAATGATTTAAAAAAGTTATAAAACTGCTTTTAAATGATAATTCAGTGTTATAGATTTGAATTTTGCTCATATCTTCACTTCTTGCAAAAAATATTCATTTGAAAAAGAGATTTTAGTGAAGGTTGATTGCTTTTTGCAAAATAATTTATCTATAGGAACAGTTTTCTATGCTAAACTATTCTATATACACTAGAAGAATGTCCAAACATCATGTCTACTCTAGTCTCAGTTGCAAGTATGCAGTTAGAAGGTGTGATGTTTGCATAAAATGCAAATCTTAACATTGTGGATGCATCCGTTATGGGCTTGTTAAAACCAAAGTACTCGGAAAGAGAATCCAATCAAAAACGGACAAGAAAACTATAAAGAAAAGGAATAGTAAGATTAACATACCTTGTTATTCTCCTTGTAACCACTTCCATTATCTTAAATTTTTCAGTGTTTTACAGTCTTATATTTGATTTATCAGTTCTCAGCCAATGAAATTCATAAGAAATAGTCGAAGAACATTTATTGTTGTTTCTACTAAGTACACAGAATATCCTAGAAGGCATGAATATGTTGAAAACTTTCTTACAGTGTAATCAAAGTGAAAATGGAATAGCCCTGAGCAAAGTAACTTTTGTAGTTGCCCTAGCTGTGGTATGACAAGTCACCAGAGGGCGACACGTGTGTCGACCTCAGGCAATAGGGGAAGAGTAGAGACGATGATATCATAGTTCCACGACGTGGAAACAAAAGGCTAGGGGCATGTTTCTAGGCCGCCATGACACTTGATGACGAAAGTTGTCTGAAAACAGAGAGTGTATTGCTAGGAGATTTCACGTGACATCATAATTAGAGTTTTACTCGACAGAAAGCATGTTGCTAGTCGTCATAGTTCCATGATGCAGCATCAGAAGGCACTTTCTTATGATGAACGCACAGATAGCTCACAAGTGAACCACTGGAAGGTTATGTAGATCAACATGATATCAACTTTATAGTAGCAATCAAAGTCAAAATCTTAAATTAATTATTTAATCTAACTTACACAACTTTATTTTTACAATTACCACAGTTACAGTTTCACTTTATAACTAAAACATTAAATAGTTTATAGTTTTTGCTTATATATTGTGTACGTTTTTCAAAGGAAAGTCGTGTTTCCATAGGTGGATGATGCTACTAAAGACAATGTTAGCATAATTTGTAGGATCATTGATTAATTCATAGTATTTTATCATATTTGCCTAGCATACTTTTTACAAATATCTGTCCTAAAAAAAGACAGATTTTTCGTGATAACACCTCCAAATATCCTGCAATAATTTAACATATAATCTTACTATTTCATTAGTGTGGCATTATAGATTAAATATATTCTTATTCTATTCCTCTACTCATGTAACTATGATTATTATTGTCTATAACTGTAAATGAATTCTTGACAGAACATTTCATTTTGCACATGTTGACAGTTACTTTATAGTTTTTACTTACATAATTACATATGTTTTACAAAGGCTAACAGTGCTTATATGAATAGACAATGTTATTATTACAAGGTCTTATTAAGATTCTATAGGTGGATTGTCTTACTAGGCATATTGTGTGTGTTTTACAAAAGCACATGACATTACTAAAGGTGGACAGTATTACTATACTTCTGTAGGACTGCATACAGATTTCAACTTGTCTAAACTTATGTTTGTAGTTTTCATTTATATATTTAATTGTATTGTATAGATTTACAAAGACAAATGGTGTTTCTATAGGTAAACAATGTTACTATACTTCCATAGGACTCCATACAAATTTAAACTTGTCTCAACTTATTTTCCTTTAATATATTTAACTGTAGTATATGTATTTCTATAAGATGATAGTGTTACTAACACATTTAAAGTACTGCTTAAAAGGTTTTATCACATCTAATGTATCATTTCATAAATAATGAACAAGACAGTTAGTATAGTCAATTGTGATTTTTAAGTATCTATTTAGTATACGTTTAATGTACTGATCATATTTTTCACGTGTATATCGAATTTGCATGTCATACTTTTGCATTTTCTATAATTAATATATTGTATAACATCTATTTGTCCTGAAAAGGATGCTTATTTAAATCCCTAAATAATGTACAATAATTTTCATGTTTAATTTTATTAGTTGATTTGTTACACTAAAGTTCAGTTTAAAGGATCTATGTAAATAACTTTGTTTAACCATTATTATTGTAAAAAATTATACTCTTACCTTTCTTCAGATATTTTCATTTTGAACATTAAATCAATTATTACATATAGGCCTTTTTCCACTTCTATCTGAGGTCATTAACTCAAATGATAGAAAGGTCAATACATACAATCACCAAATGGTGTGGATACTTTAACCTTTTACTGTGAGAAGAGGCTGATAAAATTCAAAGTTCAGTATGTCAGAAATATTTTATGAAAACAAAAACATGTCAATTATAATACAGTGTCTATGCTGCTATTTATGATTATACATTCATTAGTAAGATATAAGTCTCATACATATATTTACATTATAGTTAATATTGAAAATAAATTGTTCAAACTCTACATAATCGTATATTTTCTACATAAATTCAAAAACAGTAGATTATAAATTTAATGTTCACCATAATTAATGATGGTCAGCTTTTGTATGTCACTGAAGTTAAATGACAGTAAATAATAGTTTATTAGTTCTTTCACTTTACATAATGATACAAAACACAAATGTGTATTCATGATATTCTCTTTCTCAATATTTGATGGGAAGATTCTTATATACTTTCTATTCAATTAGACTCCATGAATTGATTATTCAAGTTTCTAACAAATATGTTTAACCATCTAATATAAGTCTCCACATAGATATCATCAACGTATATAAGTAAAATCACAAACTATAAATACGACTGAAATGTTTATTCACAAAACTAAGTAAAATCTCAGACTTAACACTTCACTGCTAAATAAGGAATGGAATCTGAAGAAGAGATAGGCATCACCAGGTAAAATATGCTCAAAAATCACAGATGAGGCATCAGCATCTAAGGTGCCTAAACAGTCTCGAGCTTCAAAACAAAAGACTAGTGTATCAAATGTAGGTACTAAGATTGGAAATATGTTTTTTCTCAGTGACTCTTTACTTTTTGGATATCTTTAATATTCTTTTTTATTTGTTACAATTTTCTCAGGCATTATCAAGTTCTTACACTTTTGTTATCTGATCCATTTCCTGAAAATTAGGTTTTTGCATTGAGGGGATAGATGATTGTTATGTTGTCTTTGATACCCTGCTTATCATGTAACTGGAATCTCTTGACTCTAGCATGTGATAATTTAAGGCACTTTCATTCTGTGGATTAATCACTCCAGGTACTCCTGTATTGAATTTTCTCATCAACATACATGCTTGCAGGCTTTGGTTTCATAGTTGGCTTTGGGTAACTTTTCAAAGTCACACAGTTCTGCTTAGCTGTGATAACCTTTTTTTGCCCCTGTCTCTTGAATTTTGTTCTTGCTTCTGCTCCTGGAAACCAGAATCCTGAGGGGCAATCAGGACCCCTCCCCTTTCTGTTCTGTGTCAATACATTAACAATACCACACACTTCAATCATTGAACAGGTGACAACAGCATAGAATGAGATTATAACTCCAATCATGCTAATAGAGTATTATGATATCCAGCTAACTGCTAGGTGCAATAACATTAATGTTTAGGTGGATATGGATGTTGCTCTGTTGTTTGTGTGTAATTCGAAAAGAAGTATAAAGGAAAAAGGAAGTTCAGAGATAATTAAAAAAACACTATCAGTTGAATGAATAACATTGTACAGAAGAAATAGAAATAGTTACTGCAGGAATAAACTTCATCTTATGTGTATATATATATTGTTACATATCTGCTTGTTTGTTAATTTCCATTAGATATTCTTTCCGAGAAACTTCAGCAATACAAGTCCTTTCTTAATTAAAACTGGTTTATTCTTTCTTGATACAACTTTGCAATACACAGAATTTCCACAGTCACTTTAACTTAACTACTTTTATAAATACACGCTATAATTCACAGTGATTCACACACTTTACTTATGGTGCCTGGTGATTGCTTGACTCAATTATCTCTATCTTTAATCCATCTGCCTATGCAACTCTATTTTTTTTAGATGGCTATATTTGCCGGGCTTATATAATAAAAGATAGGGCGCCTGGAACAAACTAGAAAATTCATGATCATTCGAGAAACTCCTCGGACACGCCACCAGTGCCAATGTGCCAGCAGAATCACGTGACTTTCGCTGTCGTAACACTGCCCCTTCCTCAGTATTGTTCGTCCCGAACAATAGCCATTTATATTAAACCAATAGATAATTAACAATAACTTAATTAAATGTACAGAATTTACAAACACAAAATTACAATTCAACAAAGTCTCTTAATTTTACGGGACGTATCTTCTTCCATACTGGTCTCCATCTTGTTGGCTTCTGCATCACGTGGGGTTCATCTGCTCCATCAGGAAATGCCCTATTATCGGTAACAGTCACATCAGTGGTAGTAATTTCATCAAGGGCTTCACTGTTTTCATTCTCAAAACCGGGTAGTTTCTTCTTCGACATTGGCTTTTACAGGTGACACGTCTTCAGCAGGATCATTTGTTTCATTTTTCACTTTGTTCCAATTGAAATATCCGGACCATGATAACACCAAAGCCTGTTGGCATGGACCACCTTTGGCTTACCTCGCCGACCACATTTTATTCGGAAAGTCACGTCTGAGAGACAATCCACAATGTCGTATGGGCCTTCCCATGGAGATAACAACTTAGGAGACTTCCCTTTGGTTTTCCTGAGATTAT
>NW_013668037.1:0-6278 GCF_000517525.1 Limulus polyphemus | reverse complement strand
ACACACTTCATCAGTAGTAACTAGTCCAACCCTAATATGCATTGGTCTTCCTTGGACTCCTTTCTTAATTAAAGCTAGTTTATTATTTCTCGATACAACTTTGCAATACACAGAATTTCCACAGTCGCTTTAACTTAACTACTTTTATAAACACACTCTATAATTCACAGCGATACACACACTTTGCTTACGGTGCCTACTGCTCCTTGACTCAGTTATCTGTATCTTCAATCTATCTGCCTATGCAATTCTATCTTTTTCGATGGCTATATTTGCCGGGCTTACATACTAAAAAAGAGGGCGCCTGTAACAAACTAGGAAATTCAAATCATTCGAGAAACTCCTCGCACACGCCACCAGTGCCAATGCGCCAGCAGCGTCACGTGTCTTCCGCTGTCGTAACACTGTATATATACACTGTGTACAGTTGTTGAGAAATTTATAATTATTCATGCATCTGTAAGAAACACTCAATTATAACTTTCTTTCTCTGCGAAGAAGATTGTTTGACTCCAGTTTAAATATTTGTTTTTAAAAGCAGATTTAATGTAACATGTGAACAGTTTTGGCTAGTTTAGTAGTGCACGTATATAAGCAGTGCATGTGGTGATAAATATAACTTAAGTTCTGTTAACATATCTTCACTATCAAAAGATCTTGTCGTGAATCTTAATGTTACAAAGATATATTTATGTCTAGAATTGTGAATATTTAATAACTAGGTCTCAGGTGCACATGGAATTGAAAAAAAAATTGTTTCTCAAGCCACTGTTTATGCTTTTAATTGTAAACATAAAACTGTATTCACTGTTTATATACATTACTCTCATTCATGCATAGGACTTAAATATGTCAAATGTTCTAAAGATATAAATGTCTTACAAATCTTAAGAATTTTTCTTTCTTACTGTCATCAAGTGTTTTTAGTTGATTTTACTTCCAGGTGAAAGGAAATTTTAGGACTGCAATAACCATTCCAGAGAAATCCTGGGGTAATTTTCGAGACATATTTGCAGAGTATGTGCATAAGTTGAAAGAACTTTCTGAAAAGCCAGCTGAAGGGGAAAAATGAAATGTAAACTAAAAACTATCAGGAAATGACAGTGAATGGTTAAAAGTACTCATACTGTTAAAATCAGTGAACTTTTGTGCTTCAAATTTAATATGTGCTGTGATACCTGATCTCACTAATTGGGAGATCAGCTTTTAAATTTTTGGCAAGAGCCATTTGTCCTCCAGGTATTAAAGCAGTGAACACTTTACTCTGTAAGTAAGCACTTCAACAGAGGCACCTGTTTTCCTCTTGTCATTGCTGATGAGCTGGGACCATATGCATTGATTGAGTGAAGCAGTGCTATTACTTTATGTAAATGATGGCATTAAGTGTCAACTTTAGAATCAGATATGTCACCACACTGGAGTCATGGCAGGTCAAAGTTATTGCTTTGTAATAGGCTGTAAAATTCTTTTATTTCTGCATTCTAGGTTTTCATAAGAGATGCATTCCAGTCTATTTTATTATTGTATGTATAAATGTTTTGAATAATTTATGCAGCTTTAAACACAATAATAAAATAAAAGAATTATTGAGTGTCCAGTTTATAGTTTTTTTTTATACATATACTCTTACTTAAAAGGTAAGATTAAGAAAATATATAGTCTTATTAATATTGTTAATTTTTAATGGTAAATTTGCTTTGGTTACTAAGCTGTGTACCACCATCAAAATTGCTTGGGATTGAACTGTTGATTTTCTGATATACTTGTGCAACCTTGATGTCCTCTTGTTGGTGGATGCTAAAACCAAACAGTATGTTAAATAGAGAATAATTGTTTTTTTTTCCTTTTTCATAATTTGCTTATATGCATCTTTCAAGCCATTATATTAACTATTTATTATCTACTACCATTCCTGTTTTTTTTTTTCTGTTTAAGAAGACAAAATAGCTTTTGTTTAAAGTTAGAATAAAAGTTAAAAATTGGCATTAATCATTTTATAGCTTTCTGGTCATGAATACACTACTCTACAGATTTGAAATGTTCTACCAGAAGTGCAATAGGATAGTGATGTTCCCAGAACTATTGATGGGAATATCATACATGTACCTTTAAATATTCTTTTAGCTACTTTGGAGTCATGGGTGTACATGTTATAAAGGTGACAGGCAAATCCCACTATTCAGTCAGATAATAGTGACCCATGAGTTAGCAGTGGGTACTGTTGACTGGTCCACTCTCCTGCTATAGTCTGTCAGTTCAAAATTAGGGATGGCTAGCATAGATAGTCTTTGAGTAGTTTTGCCTGAATATTCAAAAATCAAACAAATAAATCTTTGGCTACTACTCCTTTGTCATAAATCAAAATTATTAAACTATGGTTATTTGTTCTATGAAATAATAATAATTTGAACATAGGAAAGCAGAAAGACAGATTTAGAACTGACAGTCACATCATTTGTTGGAATATGTTATTCCTTCTTGTGGCTGCTGAGCTAAATTTCATTATTGTTAAACTTCATTATATGTAGTTTTTTGTTGAAGTAACCTTTCTTGTATTCCTTACACATTTCTATAAAAATTGATTATTTTATTTCTCTCTTTTATATTCTTTTTAAGAAATATATATGATGTACAGAAATCATATCCTTATAAAAATGTGCTGTAGGAAATCCTATAGTAAAATGCCTAGCAAGATTAAAACATTATCCTATAAGATATCATATAGCACCAGGACTGGGTAATTAAACTGATTAGTGCCACATAAAATAATTAATTAATCAAAATTACAATTAAATTGACTAATCTCATGAAATTAATCAACTAATTGAAATCATTGTTTCTCATTATTATTGGTTTCAATTATTCCAACTATCCAAGAAATTTTAATATTGTCATTATGTTTGTTGTTAAGTGCAAAGCTACATGTGCAATGGGCTGTTTATGTTCTGCTCACCTTAGGTATCAAACCCAAATTATAGCATTATAAGCTTATCTTAAGCAAATCTTGAAAACAATGGATTAGTTTAATGTAATTTGATTAATGAGTCCAACACTTCATCAATGAGCAAATTATAATAATCACTTTTTAAAACACTTTATAAGATACCTATAGCACTGTTTATAGGACACGTTCTAAGAAATTGATAAGATTGTTTATAAGAAATTCTAGAAGATACCTATAGGAATATTTTAAAGATATTCTACAGACTATTTTTTTCATGCACAAAAAATTTTGCCTGGATTTTGTTTTCAAATGAAAAGTGCACTAGTAAGTTGTCCTTTTTTTACAACATAGTTAACTTTGTATGGATTCTTCCTTGCATGTTACAAGTAATATAATAAATAATAACAGGCATTTTAAAGCACAAACTGAAATCCTTAGTATTTAAATATTAGAATACAGCTGTATTTGAAAATATTTCAATAATTAGTTTTTCATTTAATTAACTTTGAATTATTATTTAGTTGTACCATAATGGCTAACTTATTTTTCAGTTGCTGTTAGTTTCTGAGTTATATATTTGAAAAATAATAATTACATGCAATTTCAAGTATGATTTATAAAAGCATTATTTAATTCAATGAATATACACAAAACAGTTTTAGAAATTAAAGTGAAAAACACTGTCGATAATTTATCAATCCCATTAATACATACAAAAAAAAATGTTTTCCTATTTTGAACACTTTTGTCACCTACACTAGTTGTTCTCGTGTGTCCATTAATACCTTAGACATAGAGCTAACTCTATAGGAATCATCTGCTAATACAAAAGATTTTTGTGTAGAAGTAGAGGAATTTTCTAATACATTATCTTTTTTGTCTATGATTATTTTAATCAAAGATCTTTGAAGCCAGTCATCTGACTTGGTAGGCTTAGTAAGTCTATAAAAACAAAAAGGTTCATAGAATACTGTAAAACAGAGCAGTCACTTTAATTAAGATACTGATCAGACAATTTTAAAACAATACATCATTAACATTGGCAAATTTTTTAAATTTCATTCAGAATTTTTAAACATATTTTTTGCAGTATATTTGTGGCAAAATATAAATAACATCAAAACCTGTATGATATTTCTTCATCACAAAAAATGAATAAAAAATGTATTTTAAGGCTTACTTTACCAGTAAAATTTTTGAGTGATAGTAAATTTTAAGATATATTGCCTTTCTTTAGTAACTGATAATCAAACCACAATTTGAAAAATATACTTAAAACTTACCTCGTATAAGTTAAAGCATGTTCCTTCAGTAGTGAATATGCCAACCTTAGGTATTTGTTTTCTTTATTGAGAAGTGCACTTCAGAGGCTTTCTTTAGAGTTCTAAGTCGAACATTTCCTATTTTGGCTGTCATCATTAGAATCCTTAAAAATATGAGACACAAGGGATAAAGCAAACATACAAACTGCATATAAAATTTTTTTGTTTTTTATTATTGGTGGAAGTTTTCATTTTGTTATGCCATTAAATGTGTACTGTTGTAAAAAACAATCCAATTTCAAGATACATATGATAGTTTTAGCTCATTAAACCACACATCCTTCTTAGTGTTTCAAAAATAGAAATTTTTGTATTAAAAAAAGTTTTAACTTGTCAAGATGAGCTGCATCTAAATTTTTCAACTGCCCCAATTTCATTTAAATATCTGGACTTTAAAAACAAGATCAATGAAATCCATACTAACTTCTGACTATTTGGACTTATACTTTCTTCTGTTATAAAATCTGTTTAAGAAAAACAGTTTAAAGTTTTTGCATGTGCATTTGATATTTTAAAAGATCAAAAAAGTTGAACAAAAGTTCTTTACTATTTTAAGTTGAATTTACTTTATTTTTTTATTTTGCAATGAATGATAAATCAGTGAAATTTACTTCTGTTTTATGAATCTTGCTCTCTATATTTAAATCATACTGACTGAAAAAACTTAGATGTTGGTAGTTTCTTCATCATATAAAACTTTGTTTTCTCTTAATATAGTCTACTTGTTTGTCTGAATGTACAGACCACTCAAGTTTTTACATACTTAAGTGGATAAACCTTAAGTGGGTAGGTGGATAGGTAGATATACATTTTTTAGTGACACAAATGATAATCTCCATGTATAGTGAATTAGACTCACTAGTGTTTGAAAGAAAAATCAGAGAAGGAGCCATTCACAATCCTGCATCGATCCTGTAGTGACAGGCATAAATAATCAAGGTAAATGATAAAGTTCTATGTTGGTTTTTATAAAGTGTTTTATAAGTCTTTTTTAAATTTACTATACTGTTACAATACTCTACCATGCAATGGGATTTCAGTCACAGTTGTGTAGCAAAGTTTAAAAAAATAAAAGGAATCAAATGTCAGGAATGATGCTTTTATTTAATATGCATAACATCTGTAAACTTCCAAAATCACTTGATTGGGTTTCATTTTATAACTATCTTCTCACTTAGAAAACATCAAGTACAGATTGGAAGATCACCTCTGAATTCTGTAAGTAGTTCTGGGTCTCATTCAGATTCAGTTCTGATACAATGAGCATAAATGCACATTTGGGTTTTCTCCCAAAATGCTACATTTTATCTCATTGAGATATGCTCAAAGTTCAGCATCATTAATATTTTAGTTGAAGTCAGTGGCAATCTTTTTTACATCATTATATTTTGGTTGCAGCATATCACCAAAATTTTTATCTGAGGAAACTTCAACACTGGTTACTTGATCCAGAGTGCAATCTTCCTGTTCTGTAAGCATTTTGTTAAAAAAATACATTTTGTACAAGTCATCTCAACACTGTATCTGAGGCATTTTCCTCAAGACATTTGCAACCAACATTTTTCCAGTTTCCTCCTCCTGGACAAGTTTATGGACACACAAAATGGGGCATCCATTTTCATTCTGAATTTGTATAAGTCGGGAGTTTTTATGAATAGTTATTACTGAATGACAATCTGCAAGTACAGTATTAACCAGAAAAGAAGAAAAAACTGAAAACATATGGCTAATTTCCCTAAAAAATGGATCAGGTAAAAAAAAGCAATAGATATATGTACTAAAATTTTCTGAGTTGCACAAATTTTTCTGGGTTGGTTGGGAAAAAGGAAACAATATTTTAATTTATGTCCTGTAAGTTTTTCCTGCGAGCCTAGAAAGAAGGGTAAATTGAAGGATATTGATGCTTTCAAAAGTTCAAAAAACATTACCAGTCTTTATTAATGAAAGTAAGTGTAATACATACTCTAAAACATAAGGAACAAAAAAAGTTTTGATATACTCCTCTTTCTTGT
>NW_013668036.1:161940-180541 GCF_000517525.1 Limulus polyphemus | reverse complement strand
CATAAATCAGTTAAATGACGAAAAATTAGGTGTCTGTTTACTTGTGACCACTCAGTGTACAACAACCATATACGCTGGTGGAAATACAATAGTAGCAAGTAAGATGCGATGCTATAGAAACAAGACACGGCGGTTGCAGTCAGCTATATAACGAAACATGATAGGGTGACTGAACAGACGTGCAGCACAAAATATGATGACTCGAATTATATTGAACTGATGTACTACTGTACATTAAATCTGACAAAAGTCAACCGTTACTGATGTGTTGCTCTATACAGACTATAACGAATGACTGAGAATGTTCTACTTTACTCAAAGATAGATAGATCTCTTAGCGACCTTTCGTGCTGCTGAATACAAACAACAACAAAAAAAGATGAGACCGGTACTAGCTAGAATGGTTTGTTATTATATGCAAGTCATTAAAGGATGAATCTGATACTGATCTCTTAGGGAGAAGATGTAAGTTGTACTATAACAAGCTCTGTACTGATCAACACACTAACAAGTGTGACACAAGCAGTAAAAATCAGATCTACTGCTGAACAACTGGCATGACGATGGATATACTGCTCTGTTTAAGCATGTGCAGGATTGGGTCTCATACCAAACTGACTGCTATGCAACACAATCACGTGGTTCGAGACCAGCGTGTGAACTTTATCTTTGATAATATTATATATGTATATATATATATGAATATATGTATAGGAGAGAAAAGCCTAGAAGAAGAAGCATATGATAACGTATAGATAGATTATACGTGACTTAAGGCCCCGTCCAGTGGCTCAGCGGTAAGTCTGAAAGCTTTTAACGCTAATAATTGGGTTTCGATACCCATGATAGGCACAGTACAGATAACCCATTGTGCATCTTTGCACTTAACAACAACAAACACGTGACTTGAATCTATACAATTTTATAAAACTTTCAGGTGTTTCTATTGTGTTTGTTTGTTTATAGTTAAGCACGAAACTACACAATGGGCTATCTGTGCTCTGCTCACCACGAGTATCGAAACCCGGTTTCTAGCGTTGTATGTCCGCAGACATACTGCTGTGCCACTGGGGAGCTTCTGTGATGTCTGTTTATTCTTCTATTTACCGAGTGAGCAGAACACACATTAAGTACATTTAAAGTTAAAGCAGCACACTGAAATCTCTTTTATGGTTGCGGCTGTAACTTTCAAGGGAAAATACACAATAACATAAGACCTTTGCAGATGTTATTTAACCAGAAAAATGATTCATTGAAAAAAAAAACACAATAATTATGTCAGTAAAATATTTCAACTAAACATATAAGTAAAAAAAGTAGTAATTAAAAGACTCAGACTGTCCTAGTTTTGTACTAGCTGTTAGCTGATATCAGCGAAAGTGTATCGCTTTCAGTTAAGGATACTGATTACAGTTGTAGATCAGCAAAACTGTACTGTTCTCAGTTGATGATACTGACCACAGTTGTAGATCAGCAAAATTGTACTGCTCTCAGTTAATGATACTAATCAAAGTTTCTAGTCTTTGCTCACTGAAAGACAATGGCACCAGACAGAAAGTTGATTAACAACTATTATGTTATGTCCCACGGTAATGGACTTTTTGCCTATATTTTTAATCCGGTTTACACTTTAAGAAAATATAATTACTGGCTGAGTTTCTTGTCAAACCAAAAACAGTGGTTAAACTAATACGCTATTATTTTACTTTTTTAAAGTTTTTGATTTTTTTTCAATCTGTTTTGTGTGATACGAAATAATTAGTTCATACGATATATTTGCTTGTGAGTTTTGAAAATATCGCACTTAATCTATAACGTTTATCTATGTTTTTCAACCTATTCAGTGTAATATAGTACTTTTGTACAAGCTTAGGCATAACTTCCACTGAAATACAAAGTTTATATTAGTTGCTTCTTGTGAAAGACATTTTTTTACCTTACATAATCATTGGGCGATATGAACCTTTCGACACAACATCATGTTGTAGATTTTGTTCCTATAAACACATCTCTATTTTCTTTCAAAATGAAAAAAAAGGTTTTCAGCACTAGCTTTGCAGCTAAATTTAACAGTCGGGTGCTGTTCACATTGTTCTGCTTTGTGAAGAACAACAGAACTAAAATGTCCATATCCTAGCTTTACAGCTAGATTCAACACTCGGTTTCTGTTCACATTGCTCTGATTCTTGTAGGTCAATAGAAATCAAACTTCCTTATTCTAACTTTACTGATAGGATTAACACTCAGTTTCTGTTCACATTGCTCTGATTCGTGTAGAGCAACAGAACTAAAACGTCTATATCCTAACTTTACAGCTATATTTAACACTCTAGTTATGTTCACATTGTTCTGATTCGTGTAGGGCAGCATAACTAAAACGTCCATATCCTAAGTTTACAGCTATATTTAACACTAGTTATGTTCACATTGTGCTGATTCATGAAGGGCAACAGCACTAAAATGTCCATATCCTAACTTTACAGCTATATTTAACACTCTAGTTATGTTCACATTGCTCTGATTCGTGTAGAGCAACAGAAATAAAACGTCCATATCCTAACTTTGCAGCTATATTTAACACTCTAGTTATATTCACATTGTTCTGATTCATGAAGAGCAACAGCACTAAAATGTCCATATCCTAACTTAACAGCTATATTTAACACTCTAGTTATGTTCACATTGCTCTGATTCTTGTAGAGCAACAGAACTAAAACGTCCATATCCTAACTTTGCAGCCAGATTTAACACTAGTTATGTTCACATTGTATTGATTCGTGCAGAGCAACAGCGTTTTTCGCGGCAAGGGAACGTAAAGCATAGACAAGTGCTGCCATAGTCAGTAAAGTAGTTCCCTACTTTCAACCACACGGTACTCCTTAAATTCGATTCGTGTATTCCTTAAAGTATCAGAGACTAAAAAAACAACTTATTATCAATCTATGCTAAACGATAACATACAATACTTTTTTGAAATACGGGAACGTCCGAACGCATAGTAATAAGACTGATAACATTTCTTTACAAATCTTTCTTTACTGACCCATTTACTACCGATCCAATAAGAAAAAACATAACAGCATTTGGAATGTGTGCACATAATCCCCTTTTCGTCTTTGATAAGTTATCTTGCAAGTTTACTATTAATGTTAAACTATAAAGATCATAATCCCCTTTCTAATAGTTGAAGTTTTGTTATAGGCGTTAGAAACATTCAGTGCATGGGTCTAATTGAGTAGAAAGTACACAAGAATTTTACACTAACTGATATATAATAGACTTGTATGAAATTTCATTTAATCTTGGCAATCAAGTATTGTATAATCCATTCATGTTTCGGTTTGTGTTATTCCTAAAATATCTATTTTAAAATGCAGAATAATTGATAAACTAGTTTTTCTGAGCCAACAAACTGAAATCTTACATAATAAACCTAATTAAATAATATGCAAAAATCAAATATTTTATCAAGAACATTTCATATCGTTATCCTAAAAAATACGTAAAAACAATAAGCGAAATAACAGAAGAAAGAGATATTTTTGACTTGCTTTCACAGGACGTTGTTTCCAGGATTAGAAATCAGCTAAATATATGTGTTCCTTAGAATTTGCCAAAGTAAAATATTTGTCCATAATAACATGACATAGTGGCACACTATAAGCAAGAGGGTCAAAAAGTTATATTATCCAAAATTCCAGCACGAGGTTATTAGTGAATGTATTTATGGATTTCAAGTGCATGATATGTTTTGTATAGTTTCTAAATGAAGAAACGTTTTATGGCCACATTAGGTGAATCACTTTGGGGAATGCTCCTTCTTTTTTGTTAACAATGATTTATTGTATTTGAATACTTACATGCTAGAACACTTGGATATGCCATAGATATTACATTGGACTGTAGGTATACTGTGAAATTGGCTTTTTCGTATTTTTGAATGTGGATTTGTCCAGACAATGGAGAAGATGAGGGATATTAATCTGTAAAAATGAGTTTGTTAAAACTATTTAGACTTAAAGATTCTTTTCAGGGCCATCACATTCTGAGAAAGAGAAATCTGTGTTTACACATATCACATCTACTGAAACAACTTCTAATATTTACAATGAATATCAGCATTAATCTGTTGTTTAATTTTTTCATGCACATTTTCAATGAATGATTAGATACAAATCTGAACAGTTGTTCTGAGATCATAATTCCTCATCTAATACTTGAAGTTTTGTGAATACATGTTTCAATATGTGTGACAATAGTCTTATAAAGGATTTTTTGATTTTACTTACGTAAATTGATGATATCATATCTATGCTGAGATTTGTTTTAGCCAGCATCATGCACAAAGTTCCAAACCAACAAGAAACAAGCTCGAGACAAATATTTGTGAAAGGTAATGATGTAATTTTCTACAATAGTAATGGTTAAGCGTGGTTAATTACACTGGGCTTTTACAACCAAAATTTAGTGAAGCAAATCAGCTTATAATGATAAACATGAAGATTAAATTATTGTATATTATTTAGAGATTTAAGTAAGCATCCTTTTCAGGATGATTAGATGTTACATAATACAATAATTACAGAAATGAAAACTAATGAATTAGCGATTCGTGTTTTACATATAAAACATCAGAAAATGCAAAAGTTTGTCATGCAAATTAAATATAGAAAGTGAAAACTATATTCCAATGTACTACAGTGCATTATATGTGTTAATAACACTATCTGCCTATAGAAGTAACATCATTTGTAGAACACATGTAACACAATTAAATATATAAATGAAAACTATAAACTATAAATTGAGAAAAGTTGAAACCCGACTGCATTCATATGGAAGTAAACACTTTCTACCTATAGAAGCACCATCCACCTTTGTGAGACATATGTTGCTACTATTTGTTTCAGCATCGTTAAGTCTGTGATTTAACTAATATATATATTAATGATATCTGCTTAAACATATTGGGGTTTTATATAAGTGAAAGAATAACCTATTTGAAAATTTTAAATATGCGACATGTCTGAATCCTTTATTCATTATAGAATAAAATTATAATTTATTAAACTCATTATATATCATTATTTTCACACAGGAGAACGCTTAACAATTAATTATAAAACTAAAAACTATAAATATAATGAACTTATATGAAAAATATCAATGTTAACAATGCCCACTCTGATGATGATTACTTAGTCATATGATGACAACCAGCAACAATCTCCCATGTGTTGATGACTTAATTATATGATGCCACATAGCAAAGTGCTCCCCTCTAGTGTTGATGATGTAGTCGTAATTAAAATGTGAATATTCAATATTATTCACATATTAATTAAAACCTTTAATTAACAATATCCATTAATTATATATCAGATATTAATTAACCTTTAATTAATAAACCATTAACTTGCATAGCATTTGCATATAGTTAATTAATGAACCATTAATGAGACACTAATCATTAAGTTGCACTTAATTAATTAATTAGTACTTGATTAATTAACCATTAATTAGACAATTATTATTGATTTGCATATCATTTACATATGCATATTAATTGCATATGGCGTCATGCTTTCGTCTCCATAGTGCCATGCTAACTACTTCCGTATCCTAACTTTGCAGCTTGTTTTAACACTCGGGTTCTGTTCACATTGTTCTGATTCATAAAGGCAAACAAGAATAAAATGTTTGCCTTGCAGTAAGTAAAAATGAATTGAAATGGTAACCGGTGTTAAACATCCACTCTAATATAAAGTTTCAAATTATCGAACTCATTTCTAAGTTTATAATTATTTAAATGTGTATTTTTCTAGTTGTTAATGAAAGACCAGAAAAGTTATTATAAGGCATTGCAGGCTCGGCATGGCCAGGTAGTTAGGGCGCTCGAGTCGCAATCTGAGAGTCGCGGGTTCGAATTCCCGTCACACCAAACATGCTCGCTCTTTCAGTAGTGGGGGCGTTATAATGTTACGGTCAATCCCACTATTCGTTGGTAAAAGAGTAGCTCAAGAGTTGGCTGTGAGTGGTAATGACTAGCTGCCTTCCCTCTAGTCTTACACTGCTAAATTAGGGACGGCTAGCGCAGATAGCCCTCGTGTAGCTTTGCGCGAAATTCAACAAACAAACAATATAAGGCATTGCTATGGACGAAACCAGAATATTTTTAAAATGGTTATAAGGCATTACTATGGACGAAACCAGAATATTTGTTTCACGTTTTTTAATTATATTTATAACAAATGTAAGTATGTACAATTGTATTATACTCTAGTTTGTGTATCAAGCGTTGTAGCTGTGTGTGTGTGGAACTTTCCAACGAAGTAGTTATTTAATTTCATACAGTACCTTTGTGTTCTTTCGAGTCTTTCTATCACACTATTGTATTTAAATAACTATTTTCACTCTGCAAACAGGAAATACTTTGGAATATTGGTTGCTATTGCTAAACCTATTTGTAAGATTGATATATAATAAGAGAATGAAAAGTGTTTCTTTTATCACTTTTGTAAGATGTGAATTGCATATCACTAAGCATAAGCAGCCTAAACATATCGCAACTAAAGGTAGCAATAGACCACCAAACGAGAAACAAAATTTTTAATGTTACCGGTAGAAGGTATCAATTTAAAAATAATAATAGCAAGGACTTCTATATGATTGCTTTCTGCTTCGTTGCGTTGACGTCAATGATCTATATATATGTGTGTGTGTTTAACTGTATATTTTTTGGTTCAGTAGGGAGGAGAAGATTGTTGTCCCTCGACCGCAGATATTTTTTGCAGCACCTTAACACATTTGAATTTAAACTATTTTATCGATTTATTTTCCTTAGTTTTCTGGATTCTATTTCACATGTAGGTTAAATATTAATGAATTAATTTTATTTTTTACTACTGGACCTTTTCTTTCAAATATGTCTTTGTATTCATCTTTGTACGTGAACCAAATCCTTTAAATTATGTTGACATAGTTCATCCATAACTGAGTAAACATCCAGCCATGTCAATCAGTTGGATATACATATTACTTAGTGGCTTGTGACCAACGAAATAGGAATAATAGATGGTAAATTAATAATAGCCATTAATGCCCATAATATAACGACTCCAATTTTGAAAAATTAACAACGTCAACCAAACTAACTTGATGACGTTAGACCGAACGCAGGTAAATTGAATGAACAGTAAAAAATGATTCTATGTGAAACATACAGCTTGGTCTTTGAGTGAAGGATATTCAATATCAAACCTTTGCAAAAAATAGAGCTCCAAGTGTACAATAGCCCAAAAACTAAAATTGCAAGCATTTAATACAGTACGGAACATTACACTTGAATATAATTCCAAACTTCAGTAAATCGTCAGTTGTATGCACATTTAACGACGCCTGTTTTGAGAATAAAGGCTGTTTCTGCCCAAATGTCAGGCTCTGCCTGCTTGGGAAATAACATAGTTTGCCTTCCTCCTCAGTGTTGAGCATTTGTTTTTGTGATTGACGCAGTTTTGACTGCTGTTTCCATATGCTTGTGTGACATTTTTAACCTGAAAACCAGAAAAACATAGATATCCTCAATTGGCAGTTCAATTTGGGGTATTGTGGACAACTGATTTACTTCCTAACAGCCTGGACAAAGTTATTGTAGGTTGAATCTTCGACGTAATAAGAGTTACACGTGCATCATGGCCATTAAGAATTGCTAGTCCACGGTCCTTCCATATACAATATGGACTAAAAATCAACTGCAGTGATTATCTAACTTAATACTGAGAAGACCTGACTTAGCCCTGCAGTCAATCACACAGTTCATTAAGAATTCTTTCGAGATCACCAGCATTGACAACTACGTCATTAGACGCCTATACTATTCACACATTCGTCAAGGTTTCATTTACCAATCAATGACCTGTGGGTTTGTGTTTCGAGAGCCAGAAATGGGCAATAAATTCAGTGGAACATCGTTGAATATGGCGGTTCAGTGGAGATTCCAGCGATATACTGACGTTGTATTGGACTCGTATAATCAGACCAGTCTTTGTCCTTATGCAGGGTAATGCACTATGTGATATTGGTAAGGCTGTAAAGAACTGTAATAGAAAAATTTGTAGAGGTCATAGACTGATCTGTAGGAAGTTTTGACCCAAATTCCATAAAATACCTGTTGATTAGACGCCGTACATGTAAAAGATTTAACCTATCAGAATCCCTTCCATAAAGTCATTCGCCTACTAATCAGTAGTATGGCCCACAGTAGTGGAAGTTGTATCATTATCATAACAAGGGGGGAAAAAGGAGAATACTCGTTGCCAAGAATCTTTCTTTGTTGAATGTAACTCGTTCAGACAATTTGATTAAATCATAATTTAAATTCTACCACATTAAATTTATTAAATATACTCGTTTTTTCAATGATTTGTAACTAGCCACACATTTTCAATGACAATTATTCATTAATTGTGCTCTATAAATAACTGACATATACTCTAATGTCTGGCGAAAGAATAATTTAACGATAAGGTAATAGAACCACACTACTTAAGCCAAACATGTAACTATACAAAAAATAAAATAGTTATGTTACTAAATTTTTCAAATGCCTATGTTCACGTAGGTTGTTTGTGGTGTATAAAATACATTTCATATATCGCGCGTTTCATGTAGGCGTTACTTCCTTTGTAAACATAGCAGTCAAAAGTCTGGACATTATTAGTGCTACTTACACCACACCATTCGAAACGTTAAATATTTGAACAATATACAACCGAGTTTCTTTTTTTCTTCTCATTATGTAAGAAAATAGTTTTTATTTTATTTTTTGTCGCATTATAAATCTTTATTATCTTATAATTCTTAGTTATTACCCACGTTGAAACCTGCAAGGGTTTGGCTCTTTACTTATTCATTCTCTGCAATTAACTCTCATAAAAGAACAGCGCTGGTTATCTAAAGTTGCTACGAAAAATAAATATATTATCATAAAATCATGTTCCCATGGAACAAGCCCACTGAATCCACTCTAGTTGCTTATATGCAATTATATTGTGATCATGTGTGTTTTTATTTTAAATTACGAAACAGTATGCAGCCGTTAATGTTTTACAAACACTTAAAGTGTCTTATAGCATTTTCAGGCTTACGACAATAGACAGAAGTAGTACGTTATATGCGTAAAATACATGCAATAATTTAGTACGGAGTTTCTTCACATCTGCAACTTAAAGGAATAAAAATCTAATACCGTTAGGTTGCTGGTAGGTGATCACGAAGATACAATATTTGCAAATATTTATAGGGATTACAAACCCATAAAAGTGATTGTGGGTTTTATGGTAAAGATAACTGATAGAAAATTCAGTCAGTTCTATTGTAGTTGACATAACTTTCAACGTCACCAACAATTGTTGTTTTCTTTTTTACTATAATCACTCATTCATTATCAAAATGAGAAACGTATAAACATCTTAGTTTTGATTTTTTCCAGGTTAATAATACTCTTTAGTATTTTAATATCCGAAGATTTTAAGCTAAGAATTCCGATGTTTAATTACTTTGTCAAGTTTTTAAAATCACGCATTTATCATAAGAGATTATGCCTCTGGTAACACTTAAACTACTTCAGTCGCCGCAAAAAGAAAAATTAAGAACTCACATCCTTTGTTCTATTGTTAGATAATAAGAAAATGTTTAGTTTGGGGTATGATCTAAGTGGATACATACTTTTCTAAAAGATGTTTTTGAACAGGAAGGACTGAAATCGCTTGCTCATACAATAATAATAATAACTTTCACATGTTATTAAAACATTTTACATAAACATTTCTAGAGAATACTTTAATGATTTATGGCACACTTTCAAACCTAGTTCTATCTCGTACCAGTTACAAAACATTTTAAACTATTAGTTGACATTTATGGATTACAAAATATATATATATAAAACACATTCGTATTACAACTCTTAATAGTCGAACTTTAAAACAAACATTTGTTTCCTCGACGAGAGCAATTAATACTTCAAAAATATATTTTTGTTAACTACTGGATCAAAGACCTCGTAAGCCTGAAGTAGTTTTAATCGTTCTAAATTGTTTTATTATTATTATTAGTTAATCAAAAAGCTACACAAAGGATTATCTGTGCTCTAGCCACCGCTGGTATCGAAACCCAGTTTTTAGCGTAGTAAGCCTCCAAACTTTTCCCTGGGGTAGACGTCTAAATTGTCAATCTTACATTGGTAAATCTCTGGTTTACGAACTACAAGATTTCAGTTCATTTAAAACTCTACAGGTACACCCTGATGAAATGGATATAATTTACCTTTTGTTTCATAATGAAAGCTTCATTTAAAACTCTACAGGTACACCCTGATGAAATGGATATAATTTACCTTTTGTTTCATAATGAAAGCTTCATTTAAAACTCTACAGGTACACCCTGATGAAATGGATATAATTTACCTTTTGTTTCATAATGAAAGCTTTAAATGTATTTTTTATTCTATTTGAATCACATAATTTCATCTTCTGTTTTATAGCTTCTTTTTATTACGAATTATGAATTCTCGACTGTATTTGTATAAGTGCTTTAATTTTGTTTCTTTTTTGTTGTTTTGAAAGCAAAAAATAACAAAAAACCGTTGTCACTGAAAATATCTCTCTACCTTACACACATTTATCTGAAAAAACTAAAACCTTCGCAAGCATAGCATAACCCTGCTCTGTAAATTAACACTTAATTGAAGAATCTATACTGAAACATGCTAATCAGATTGTTCCTAATTACATTTATGCATTTTTAAATCGTTGATTTTAACCCGTTATCGTCAGCAGCAGAGTCACACACACAAGTAATACAACATCTCATCATTGAGAATTATTTAATGTATTATTCAAAATGTAATGTTAGAGGTTAATTCTTCATGGCTAAGAGAGTATGCGTCTCACATATCTTAATAAACTATATATCCCCCCTCTCCCCATGAAAAGAGTGCTAGGCATGCCCCTACCTGAATCGTAAATCATACCTTGTGTCAATAAAATACTTAACCAAGTTAGGTAAAACTAAACAACACATTTTTTCTGGTCTGATCTTACTTCGTACTCAGTTCGGTAGTTTTAGTTCGTTATGAAATAATTCTATAGCAATAAACTACTAGTGTAAACTCTGCAAAAAAACAAACAACAAACACCTTTGTATTTAAGCACTAGATGTGACAGTCATAATCCATTTAGTACTGGCTACCTACAAAGGAACAAAACATTTATCATGTACTTTCCAAATCGTGTATTAATATTTCTATTTTCTTTGCCCATCAAATTGTTATACGCAATAGTAACACAAAGAAAACAATAAAGTGTAATTTAAATCAGGAAATGGGGGAATACCCGAAAAGTTTAAGCGAACTGTCAATATCACGTGACACGGTTTAAAATTGGAATTCGGGTGATGCTTCGATAAGCTTACCCTGGGGTGATAACTTTACAATACTGAACGCCCTACAGTGTGGAACAACTGGTAGATAAATATTAAAAGTGCAGGGGAATCCCTTGAAGTTTTTCAAAAACACGCCATCTGTACAAATATCTACAAACAATATAAAAATCCAGCATAAAAGAAATTGGAGACTTTGCCAGTGTTATCTCATAAATCTTTCAACAGCTGTATCTAGTTTAATCTTCTAATAAACCGTCTTAATAACTGCTGTCAATATGTCAGCAAAACATTCAGTTGTAGATCATAAGGTCTTATGTGAAAGAAATGCAAGGGAACGGGATAAATATGAGGGACATCAAGGGCGAATAAAATCGTAAACTCGTCATTGAAATTGATTTTTATTGTTTGTTTGTAGTTAAGCAGAAAGCTACCCAAAGGGGCTATCTGTGCTCTGCCTACCACGGGTATCGAAACCCGGTTTCTAGCGTTGTAAGTCCGCAGACATACCGCTGTGCCACTGGGGAGCAAATTGATTTTTTTAATGATTGGATATCGTTTCTAACATAGTGTATTTGCTTTACGGTCTATAAATTTGAAAGTGATTTTAAAACTGATAAAAGTTTGAGGGAATAGGATAATAATTTTTAGATTACTCTCTAGACTTTACACGAGAAAGAAACTAAAAAATTCAATATCTTGTTTAGAGAAGTTAACACAAGGACATTTTGAAATAGTATATAATCGAGATTTTGATAAACAGTTCAAATCAAATTGATTTTCAAAACATTACTTGTTTGTTTCATGTAAAACGATGGTTATAATCTATTCAAGTTGAAGAATGCACATTCAGTAGTTATAATAAAGGTTGAATTTATCATAAGGATGCACGTTTAATAGTTGTGATGATAGTTGTACATTTGTTGTTATGTTAAACTTATATTAAAGTTTTTCTTCATTACCCATTCAAGCCGTCTCCAACCATTATTAGTTGTGATGATGGTTGATTTTATGATAAGAATGCGTTTTACAAAGTACACCAAATACGATTTGAGTTTCATTGAAAATCTAGTTTTTAACCAAACCACCAATAATCAACCTCGTAACGTGATAAAAGCTGCCCAACACAGTCATTATGAATTTTTACTTCAATTAAAATATTTATAATTGCGTTTTGTAAAATTTTCAAATAATATTTATTCAAATGAGAAAAAAAACTTGAGATAACATGAGAAAAAAACAGCATTCAGTAAGTATTTGAGATGATAACAAATATAACTAAGTGTTCATTGTTTTTTATAACTATATATATATTACTATATAATCGTGTAATATACTTTATATAAGCAGTTTTTGAATTATTATTCTGTGGTAACTAAATATCAACAAAAGCTAAATCCGAATACCTTTTTGAAAGTAGGCTGTTCGTCATAATGGAGTTATCAGGTTTTACGTTTTATCTCTTTGACTCAAGATATTTATCACTATCAAACCTGGAATATGCTACAGCGCCATCTCACGGTTAGTTTTTACATTACTTGTTAACATCAACATAGTATGGACAAAATTCAGAATATAACGTATTCCAGTTAGTCTGCACGTATTATCATATACAGAAAGTTAACAAGTGTACTTCCACTTATAATTACTGCCTATATTTTAATTTTCCAGTCACGTCCGTGAAACACCAGTCTCAGGTAAGTAATTGCACAATGTTTTTGAAGCTATATTTTAAGTGACACACTAATGGCGTATGAGCCCCCTAGTGGATCAGCGGTAAATCTGCAGATCTAACGACGCTAAAAACCGAGTTTCGATACTCGAGGTGGGCAGAGAACAGATAGCCACAACAAACTACCCACAACTCACAGCGTATGAAACAATCCCAACAGGCGCATAAGAACAAAACGACTTTACGTTCGTTTGTTGTTGTTTTAGAGCGAAGCCACATTGGGCTATCTGCTGTGTCCACCTCGAGGAATCGAAACTCGGATTTCAGCATTATAATTCCATAAACTTACCGATGTCCCACCGGAGGAACATAAAGCGATAACAAACGAACAAATAACAAGTCAAATGTTACTGAAAACTCTTGACTTAAATGTCAGTCCCTTAAGTATATTGATTATTTGTTGATTTTTTCACACAAAGCTCCTCGAGAGTTACCTAATTTTGAAGTCACAAACTAACTGGTCAACACCACCTGCCACCAGCTGTTGAACTAACCTTTACCAACGAATAGTGCGATTGACTCTGACGTTATAACGCCCTCCCTTCCACACATACACACACACAGGGTTAAGAGGGCGAGCATGTTCGGCGACGTGTTTCGATCCTGCAACCCATAGATTGCTAACTGAGCTTCAGGCCAGGCTTACCTAAAGCTTAGACATGTTTAAATATATAAATATAAACATATGTATAATTAGTAACAATATAATCGCAAAATAAGCTGTCTGAATAACTTCAAATTAAATTGAATTACAAACTTTCTTCCTTTTCATAGGAATAACAATTAATTATGGTTGTGCATTGCATTAAACTATACAAAATTCCAGTAATGAGAATAATTGTATTTCTGGAGACGTGTAAGAAGGGTTTCGCATTAAAATTCAAAATCAGTAATTAAACATACATCCGATAGGAAAACTTTATATAAATGGTATGGTTTGCGAAACCACTTTGTTGTTGTTGTTTCAGAATGTTCATCAATTTGTATTTTGTATTTATGACAAAAGTAATAAAACTAATTTTGAACTACTGCCCAGAGGAAAGGCAGTCAGACAGTAGCACCGTAACACCCACCATCTACATTAAGGGATCGAGTGTCATTCTTACAAAGTACCCACAACTTTAAGTGCGGGAAATATTTTATGGTACCGCAACCGTTTAAAAACCAGCTCACCAGCTCCGAAATTCAGAGCTTTACCTCAGATTCTCGAATGTTCACCAAGAAATTCATTTAAAAACGGAAGTTGTCACATTTCTTTTTCACATCTACATGAAATTTTCTAAATTAATGAAGCTAAAAAATTTATATTGTATAATAACAGAAAAAAATGACATTATTTCGGGACGATACTGCAACATTTATTTTACCTTTCCTTATCCTGATAAAACTAGTAATTATAAACTAAGGTCTGAAAACATGTGATTAATGAATCCAAACCAATATTAGGATCTTTCTTATGTGATAATAGCTCATAAAAAATGTTTTTAAAAATAATGTAATCAAGCTTTTAAATGTTCGACTGTAATCTCAGACTCTCTACTCATTAAATGTTATTTATTTATTTACAAGTAAAGAAAACCTTTTCAAGAAAGAAAGTAAATGTAGGTATGGCTAATACTAATCCTTCAAAAACAATGCAAATAATATAGTTGGGATGGCATTTGCATCATCCCTACATAATGGCAAAGGCACACAGTGTAGTAGAATGTTAACAGACAAAATTAGAATAGATTAATCTCAACTATGATTAAATAGTTACACAGTATCTGTCTTCTAAACATTTAACAATACATACATGGCTGTGTATCAATACCCAAACAATATTAACCTCATTCACACATGGCTATTTACTAATAGCTGAGCAATATTAACCTCATTCACACATGGTACCTACTAACAGCTGAGCAACATTAACCTCATTCACACATAGCTATTTACTAATAGCTGAGCAATATATATATATATGAATGGAATTATGTATTTTTAAAATCACTAGAAGACAGCTTTTTTTAATCTAGTTATAATAATTATAAACTATCAGAAGAAAGTTACATAATAATTGGAATCTCTCCAAACTAACTACATGGGTAAACAGATTCAATACTT
This sequence comes from Limulus polyphemus, assembly GCF_000517525.1. Classification (NCBI taxonomy): domain Eukaryota; kingdom Metazoa; phylum Arthropoda; class Merostomata; order Xiphosura; family Limulidae; genus Limulus; species Limulus polyphemus. Next base: position 165,264 of record NW_013668036.1, on the reverse strand, counting down.
GTACTTGTTTCTTACACAATTGTAGATGGCTAAAAATATTTTATACAAATGATTGAAATATAACACAAGTTAAAGCCAACATGTTTTTATACATGATTGAAATATAACACAAGTTAAAGCCAACATGTTTTTATACATGATTGAAATATAACACAAGTTAAAGCCAACATGTTTTTATACATGATTGAAATATAACACAAGTTAAAGCCAACATGTTTTTATACATGATTGAAATATAACACAAGTTAAAGCCAACATGTTTTTATACATGATTGAAATATAACACAAGTTAAAGCCAACATGTTTTTATACATGATTGATATATAACACAAGTTAAAGCCAACATGTTTTTACACAACTTCCCATATTATACTTAACATTTGTCATCTCAGCGGAATTGGTTGACACCATTGTTTTGGTTTTGAGTTATCATGTAATAAAAAAGAAGCATAAAAAAGAACAAGAAATTCAAACTTTTCGCTATGATATTTACAGACATTCCCAGAACTTGTGACTCAGTCAATTACATAGATATTGTTATAAAAAAAACACTGTGTAGTATTGTAAAGATCTGGTGACCTATTAGGAGATATTTGAAATACCATTTCGATGAACAATTCAAATCAGTGCTACCGCCTGCCTGATAGGGATTACTCCGATGTAAAATTTAAAAAAAACGACCTCTGTAACTTCGAAGATTTGTGCTTACATAGAACCTTTACATAGAGCATTTTGTAATATGATGTATATCGTTACTGACTAGATTACCTCAAAAATCAAGCACAAAGCTTTAATAGTGTAGTATTTTCCGTACATGCCACTTTGGCATGGTTGCCACGAGAAAACTAGAAACTATAGCTTTTCTGAAACTTATTCGTATAACTTTTTACATACCGTACCACACTTGAGTGTCTAGTTTTAAACATTGCTGAACCCCAAAAAGAAAAGTGTATAACTTACTCAAGACATTCGATCATTCTAGTAGAAATGATACAGAACACGAATAAGTAAATTTACTTCTGAAAGAAATAAGTGTAACACAGAAAAAAAAACCCTTTCTCATATCATTTGCTCCAATTTTACTTGGTTATAACGAGGTAAGTATGTGTAGATTTAAGCTTGTATGGCCTTGCTTACTTCTACTATTGCTCTGTTCAATCAAACAGCGATTAGTCGTGACAATTTTCTTTCATTTTTTTAAATGAAGCAAGTATATCGTTTCTTTCCATAAACTGTAGTTCGAGAGTATAGATCGCTATCAATAAATGATGAAACCTAACTGTAGTTCGAGAGTATAGATCGCTATCAATAAATGATGAAACTTACTAGGGAATTGTTTCGCCTGCACGCCAACTTGCTGACGTGATCTTTCAAACTTCCAAATAAACATTTAACTTTAGAAAAAAAAAAACATTTTCACAGAAATAGACAATATTTTAGTTGATTTCATTTTTAAGATATTATCTGTAGTGTAGGAAAGATTTTGATGTTTATGAGCTCTGTCTTAGATAAATCAAAATTGACACTAATGATACCTTCCTTGTCTCTAGATTAAAAACGGATTGTATATAAATACATAAAAGACAGAAACGGCTTATGTACAGATAACGAACTGCTTTCTAATCTTATATATAGCCATCTTCAATAACTTTACAGAAATCTCTGTCAATTTTTCCAATCTTGAAATAAGTAATGCAATATGCACATATTTATATTTATTTATTTAATACTATATTATACTTGAGAAACAGTGTTTACTGTATAAAGCTTGCCTGTATATGCTGACCCATTACAGACAATTATCACGTGTTGTTAAAATAAGAGTATAAGTGCAAACTGAAATGTTTTTATAATACATTTACTCCATTTGAATTATATCACTTATACACGACAGAGAGAAACTAACATATGAATACGACACTATTTCGGTTTGAAATTCGTCATAATGTGGTACTGAAACATCCGAATGAAATTGGCTTGGATTCAAAACGCAACGGGAAGAAAACTAACATTTGGAATGGAATGCATGGATCTCTTTAAAACGTATGGATCATTTTGTAGTTAAACATTTTTAATAAATTAGAAGCTGGATCTATGAATACTTCTCTCTAAATGTATGATTGTTCGTATTGTTACAAATACCTTATCAAAGTAAACGTGGTATTCAGAGGAAATATTAGTAGATATACAGTAGGCAATCTACAGTTACTTATTATTTAAATAGTATATGTACATTCTAATAAGGAGCTAGAATAGAGACGTAGAATTAGGAAATGCATTTCAATCTAATGTTTTAATTTCATCTAAGAGTAGTTAGATCTGACAAAACGTCAACTGCCTACCCGTTTGAAAACACTTCTTCTCTGAAACAGCTGGCATCAAAGCTCGGATTGTAATCATAGAGAGGATATTCTTCATTATTCTCTACTCCAAACATCAGCTCTTGGGCGAGGTTTAAGCCCGAAAAGGGCTGCTCGTTGCATCTATTTTGCATCATCATTATTCCCTTTGATTGTCGTCACTCTAGTCCGCTTTAATTGCTTGCTGTAGTACGAGGAAAAACAAGAGAATTTAGACACACGCGTTTACGTATAGAAGAATTTTGTTCCTTGTGGTAATTAGCGCTTTACGACTAAAAAAAAAAGCGAACCAATGAACTTCACATTGAGAGAAACAATCCACCAATCCAAACACATGACCTTCGCTTGGCTTACTTGTCTTTCCTACATTGTTCATTTTATTGGTTGAAACATTTATATTTTATATACTGAAGTACCAATGGCGTTGGATAGTAAAAACAAACTGAAAGTCATTAAATTAATCCCACAATCCAGAGAAATAACCAAATATAAGGTATTCGGTTGTGAATCCAGTTATTTTTCTAATATTCTATAATATATGCTGTACCAGTATGTATTAGATATCTATTTTCAATGTGTTATGTTTAATAATCAAACACCATCTACAATGAAACACATGAAATGACCGTTAAAAAGTAGAGTAGTTAGAATAACATAAAAAGTATATATATATATAAGTGCCTAATTATTCAGACCTAAGTGCACACTTCATGCGCTGCGTTTCTTTGTCATTAACAGAAAAGAAGTCGTGTTAAAAATGACAGTAAATTGTTAAACGTTCAATTGTAGTTTATTATTGTTAACTACTCTACTATAATCATATTACGTGATTCTTCACTTGGAATCATGATTCTATGTTCAACTTTTATTGTTTTTTATTGTTTTGGTTTGTTTTTAGCGGTCCAACATGGCCAGGTGGTTAGGGCGCTCGACTCGCAATCTGAGAGTCGCGGGTTCGAATCCC